>NW_026068350.1:0-1581 GCF_014885135.2 Alexandromys fortis
AAAAAAAAAAAAAAGTTATTGGAAGACAATGAACCATGGCAAAGAACTTGTGCTATTTTTTGGGGAGAAATTAGTAGCAACTATCTCAAAAGTGGTAGACTTAAGCTCATAAAAAGAACTTCTTGGATTTTTCCTAGAATTGTACATGATGATCCAATAACTGCAGCTCGTATGTTCTATACTGATGCAAATAAATCAGAGAAAGCAGGTTACAAGTAAGATGAATTGAGTAAGGTGGAACAAAATCCTTATGATTCTGTCCAGAAGGCAGAATTATATGCCATTCTTATGGTGCTAAGGGATTTTAAAGAACCTCTTAATATAGTTACAGATTCACAATATGCAGAAAGAGTTATCTTGCATATTGAAACCGCTGAATTTATACAAGATGACACAGAGTTGACATCATTGTTTATCCAGGAACAAGACATAATCAGGAACAGGCTTTGTCCGATGTACATAACATACATCCGGTCCCATACTGGTCTGCCTGGTCCTCTAGCCCAGGCAACGCTGAGATTGGTCAATTATTGATTGGAAGTGTGTTGCAGGCCTCAGAATTTCATAAGAAGCATCATGTTGATAGTAAAGGCCTAAAGAATGAATTTTCCATTACTTGGCAACAAGCTAAGGACATTATAAAGAGATGTCCTACTTGTTCTTTCTATAATCAAACACCATTGCCTGCAGGGAGTAACACAAAAGGTACTAAAAGAAATTAAATCTGGTAGATGGATGTGTTCCACTTTATGGATTTTGGCAAATTAAAATATGTACACTACACCATAGACACATATTCAGGTTTTCAATGGGCTACTGCCCTGAACTCAGAAAAGGCTGATTCAGTAATCACACATTTATTGGAAGTTATGGCCATCATGGGCATACCTGCACAAATAAAGGCAGATGATGGTCCAGCATATGTATCTAAGAAAATGAAATGCTTTTTTGATAATTATAATATAAAACACATTACGGGTATACCAAATAATCCTACAGGTCAGGCAGTTATAGAAAGATCAAATTGTACTATAAAGGATATGCTGAACAAACAGAAAGGGACCGAAAATACCCACAGAAATAGATTATATAATGCTTTATTAACCTTGAATTTTCTTAACGCTAATGAGAAAGGACCAACAGCAGCAGAAAGACATTGGATAATGGAAAAGTCTGCTGAACTAAATCAACTGATTTTTTTCAAAGATATGCTGACTCTCAATGGAAGCCAGGAGATGTGCTATGTTGGGGAAGGGGTTTTGCTCTTGTTTCCACAGGAGACGAAATATTGTGGATACCCTCAAAATTAATAAAGTTTCGATTTAAAGAGGAAAAACCTACTGGAAAGGAGAAATGACAACTCATCCACAATGATGATATTCATATAGGTGGTAAGAAAAACATATAGAATGGGGGCAGGGTTCTGTTCTTATCTCCACAGGAAAACACTCATCTTTGAAAAATTCAAGGGACCGTGGATGTTTGGATACTGACAGATGGAAAAATACCTGCCCAATAGGAAATATCAAGAAAACTGAATGGGTTGTGTAAGTAAAATATATTAAACCATATTTCTAAATT
>NW_026068350.1:2413-10188 GCF_014885135.2 Alexandromys fortis
TTGTTGGGATAATAGATTTATAATTGTGAGTTACTGTTTTTAGACTAATATATTGGTATCGATTCTTGTATATTGATATGAAGTTAAATTATATTGACTATTGTATGCATGCATGTTTCTCCCTCTGTTTAAAATATATTTTATGTATTGATATTTATTGTATTTACACATATATATAGTATGTATTTACCATATTGCAGTGTACATTTCTACCTCTGATTAAGATACTTGTTTGTTTATTGATATATATTTACCATATTGCAATGTATATTTGTTCATAGTTTATATTTGGAGGTCATTGTCCTCATTTGTTTCACAGTCGTTTATTGTCTTAGTCTTTGAGTTAGATAGATATTGAGAATTATATAGATTAATAGTCATGTAAGTTTGTCATTTATAATTATACTAATCAGGTTCTTTAGATATATAGAGATTATACTCAGTATAGATAGATAATCTTCAAACTCTTCAAAGTTTGTCTGGGATGGTCATCAGTAAGTTTTTTCTTCTTTAAATAAATACCACCCTATTAATCATAATTCCAAACTAGTGTGGCATTGTTTGAGACCTACGCCTTCAAAAGAATATAAAATATTTCATGTATTTTTAAAGTATTTTCATTAACAAAAAGATTACTGAAAAATAATACATTAACTACATTCTATAAGTACATTATATATACACTGCATATTTTATATATTCCTCTTGATAACTTGATACCCAACCTTTCAGAAATATGAAATAGTGATACTTGTTCCTTTTAGAAAAGCTACCTTGGATGAATCAAATGCTAAAGTTATTGACCTTTTATACTTTTGTCTATAATGTTCCAAAGACTTAATTTATTTTCCAGTTATAAAACAAAAACTATGTCACTAAATTTTTAGTCAAGCAGTGCAGTTTCTCTATGTCAAATACATGAAAACTCTTGAACAAAAAAGGGAAAATTGCTAAGAAAAAAAGGTACTTAGGTATGTTTTCATTTCAAGGAAAAAACTTCCCTGCTTTGTTTTCATTGATAATTTACCAAATTGCTTCCAAAAAACTAAAATTAAATTAAACAGTTAGCATTGCGGACCCTTCAAAATTCAGGACTATGAAAGTAAAGAAATTTCAACCTATTTTAATTTGTTCACAAATTTAAGTTGTAAGCTTTAATGTGTTTCTTGAATTGGAGTAACACTTGGGAATAAAGAAAAGTGTGTGATACCTCTAAAATATGCATGTAATATATGTGTGTGTGTATGTGTGTGCATGTGTGTGTGCAAGTATATGTGACCTTCAAAAACAAATATATGTAAATTATATAGGGAAAGTAAGTGAGCATGATAATCATATTCTGCCACCAGGGATAGTAGTATCTAGTATCTGAAAAGAACAGTAAGTTAGGACAACCAAAATTTAGGTTTGATTTGTTTGGATGGCTGTTTCTTAGTACACAGGCCTGTGAGTGTGTATGTGTGTATGCCTATGTGTATGTAAGTTAGGCCTCCAAAATGGGCCATAAAACATTATAATAGCAAATCTATAAATCCCAATGTGCAGGAATCTAATGAAGTGGGGCATTTAAATGGAATTGATATTTTCAAATCTTTCAAGTATTCTGAAGGCAAAAAAGTAAAAGAAAGTTGGATTCAAAATTTTATTTTATTAGATCTAAAATAGATGTATTTGTATACAATGAGATAAATAGAATATGTACATGATAATATTAATATGCAAGTCATTTGAATGTTTAGTGGTAAAAAGAAAAACACAGTATTCTTTTTTGGTTTGAATTTATAACCATAAACAACTCTGATCTTTCATGATCAGAAAAAGAGCTTGTGAGAAGAATCTTAACAGCTTATATTTATAAATCTATTTTAGTATTGAAAATGAGTTTCCTTCAAGCATGTTTCTTAATCAATTTAAGACAACAATCCTCTGAAACATATTTTTAAAATCCAATCCAGATGTAAAGATTCATTTAAGAAAAATAAATAATTTAAAGAAAACAGGAATGGGCCAAAATATGTCTTTAAGAATTACTGAGATAATAATGTTAATTTAGAGAGAAAGTGATCTTAATCTCTTCTCATTGGGCAGGACTATTTCTGTGCAGTTCATTAGGAAAATTATTTTCATTTGAAAATTGGTGGTAGATTCTTTATGTCAAAACTTTAAGTAATTTCTGACATCATACTCTTCTGTTTATACATCATGTCTGATCACCTGGGCAGTTTAACACATTGCTCAGCAGGATAGGATTCTCTTCATAAATGAATGCAAAGTGGAATGATGGTATTTGAAAGTACTTAACTCAATAAAATACAGAAGAGTTCATCAAGTTAATCAAAATTTAGCACATTCCAAAGGCAAAAACCTTCTTTTCTCATCTCAGATGGACAAAGAAAAAATATTTTTAAAAGTTGAAAGTAGAAGAGGAACAATTTTGAAATAAGTAGTGACCGAGCAAGGTGAGGTCAAGTACTTAAGGAACTGCATTTGAAACCACATTATGGACAGATATTTATAAACAAAATAACTCAACAATACTTTAGGTGGTAAATCTCTAAATTCTGATACCTTTATTTTCAAAGTGTTATTTTAATTAGTTTTTTTTTTTTTTTTTGTGAGCAAACAGTATTTTTCTTAATGACTTACTCATCTCTCTGGTACATTTCTTTCTGGAGCCAGAGCACACTCATTTTTGTTTTGTTTTGACTTTTTTTCCCTTTTAATTTGTTTAAAAGATGATAATGAACAATAAGGATTCATTTGGTTGAACTGAATTCTGAAAATCAGAATTTTGAACACATATTCAATTCAATTTTAGAGAAAACATAAGATAATATTATAAGGATAACACAGAAATTAGATGAATAGTAATGTAAAAATCATCAATAAATAAAATATTTAAAAATAGAAAGCATAAATAAATTCTAAGTTAACTCGAAATTGTATTTCAAAAACAAGATTCCATGAATTAGTTTTGGAAAGTCACAACAATCAACAGTAAAAAGTGAAAAGTAAATAATATTTATAGCTGCTTGAATCATTAAATTTTATTTAACTAATAAGCATAATATGTGCCTATTTAATATATAAAGACTTCTTTGGAGCTGAGAAAATGTCCCAATGAGCAATTTGCTTGCTTCGTAAGCATGATGACTTAGCCTAATTAATTACAGATGCATGTGGCATAACCTGGAGTTGTAACATGGAATTAAAACCTGTCAACATGTCTGTGAGGAATCTTTTTGACTATTAATGTGAAATGGCCCAGACCATTATAGGTAGTCCTATCCTTGAGAAGATAATTATGAATTGTATAAGAAAGATAGTTAAATGTGAATTTCAAGGCAAATCAATAAACAGTTTCTCAGAACAGGCCTGAGACAGCAAACTCCATAGGAGCAGAGCAAACCCCAGGAGCACTAATCCACCTCCAGGAACATGGAGTGACAAACAGGGTGATTGGAACTGTGGCACAGACTGCACTACAAGGAGCGAACACCTGAGGCTTGGATCCACTGGCACCTGGAATATTGATCACCACAGTCACTAACAGCCCCAACTACACCAATAAGAGGAAAAGATGGGTAGACAAGGTCAAAACACAAGCAACACCACAAAGAGCAACACGACACCAGTAAAAATAGTAACCCTACAACAGTAAGATTTGGGCAACCAAATATAGATGAAGCAGAAGAAAATGCCCTATACAATAATTTTAAGAGAATTTTTGTGACACATAAAGAGGAAATGTAAACTTCCTTCAAAGAATGAAGGAAAACACACGCAAAAAAAATTGGACGACATCAACAAATGCCCTAATGAAAATCAAGAAAAAGCAATTAAACATATGAAAGAAACTATTCAAGACTTGAAAAGTAAAATAGAGGCAATAAAGAAAACACAAACTAAGGGAATTATAGAAATAGAAGCCATGAAAATACAAACAGAAACCACAAATGCAAGCATTAACAGCAGAATACGAGATAGACGAGTAGCAAGTGTTGAAGATACAATAAAAGCAATAACTCAACAGTCAAAGAAAACATTAAATCTAGCAAAAGCTTAGCACAAAATATCAAGGAAATATGGGACAACACGAAAAGACAAAACCTGAGAATAATAGGTAGAGAAGAAGAGAAAAATTCAATTCAAAAGCACAGAAAATATATTTAACAAAATCATAGAAAAAAACTTTTCCAACATGAAGAAAGATATGTCTATGAAGATAAAAGAAGCTTACAGACCACAGAATAGACTACATAAAAAAAAAACTTTCCTCAACACATAATAATCAAAACACTAAACATATAAAATAAATAAAGAATATTAAGAGCTGCAAAGGAAAAAGGCCAAGTAAAATAAAAAGGCAGACCTATCAGAATTTCACCTGACTTACCAATGGAGACAATGAAAGCCATAAGGTCTTAGTCAAGCATTATGCAGACATTAAGAAATCACGGATGCCAGCCCAGACTATTATATCAAGCAAAACTTTCAATAACCATAGAAGGACAAAAGAAGATATTCCATGACAAAACCAGATTTAACCAATGCCTAGCCACAAAACCATCCCTTCACAAAGTACTAGAAGGAAAACTCCAACCCAAGGAAGTTGGCTACATCAACAAAATCATAGACAATTGTTGATTTCACAGCAGCAAATCCTAAAGAAGAGAAAACACACAAAATATTATCACCAACAGTGAAAATTAAATTCACAGGAGATAGCAATCACTGGTCATTAATATCCCTTAAAATAAATGGACTCAATTCACCTATAAAAAGGCACAGGTTAACAGATTGGATATGAAAACAAAATCCTTCCTTCTGCTGCATACAAGAAACACACTTCAAACACAAAGACAGACTATGTCTCAGAGTAAAGGACTGGGAAAAATTTTTCTAATCAAATGAACGTAAGAAACAAGCTGGTGTAGCTATACTCATATCTAACAAAATACTTCAAATTAAATCAATCAAAAGAGCCAGAGAAGGACATTTCATATTAACCACAGGAAATCAAGAGGGAATCTCAATACTCTAAATGAAATAAAATATGCATAAATAAAAATGCATGCCCTGAATACAAGGGTATCCTCACATGTAAAAGAAACACTTCTAAATCTTCAATCATACATTAAACCCCACACACTAAAGTGGGAGACTTAAACACTCAACTCACCACTGGACAGTTCAGCCAAACAAAAAAATTAACAGAGAAATGAAAGAACTAAAAGATGTTATGACTCAAATGTGCATAACATCTATAAAACATTCTCTCCAAACATAAAAAAAATACCTTCTTCTCAGCACCTCATAGAACCTTCTTAAATATTGACCACATACTCAGTAACAAAACAAACCTCAGCAAATAAAAAAAAATGGAATAACCCCATGTATCTTATCAGATCATCATGGCTTAAAATTCTGCACAATTTAGAAAGTCAAAGTAGAAACTGAGTATATGATAATAAGGCATAAAACTCTATTTAAGAATGAAAATTTATTTTAGAATGAAAATCACCCCAGTTTCAGAAGTTTTATGTTTTGCTTGTTGACTTAAACAATATTAGTACAACATTGTTAGCATTTTTTTCTTAGACAATCATAGGGTTCTGTTTATGAAATGTCTTATCTCCACCACAATTTACCTCCTCCAAGAGATAATAGGTATACAAATTCATGATTTATTCCATGAAAAAAAATATTTCTCAGGCTGAAAATAGAGCTTATATTTAAGGCTTTGGTTGATGATGATGAAAATTAAACATTCAGTTATTTTAATAAATTATTTGATTAGAGAAAATCTCCCAAAATTTATGGTTGGCCAATATTGCAGTCATTTATGTATGTGTGGTGGTTTGGATGAGAATAATGCTCATAGGCTCATATGTGAGTGCTTGCTTCTAGGTTGGTATATTGGTTTGAGAAGGATTAGGAGCTATGACCTTGTGGGAAGAGATATATATCATTGAGGGTAGGCTTCGAGGAATCAAGAGCCAACACTATTCCCAGTTAACTCACTATCTGTTGTAAGCTTGTTGATAAGGATGCAGGCCCTCAGCTACTGCTCCAGTAATTGGCTTCCTGTTTGTTGCCTTACTCTGTTCAGTGACTGTCATAAACTTATCCTTCGTATAGAAGACCCGGTTTTTAACCCACAAAACTATGAACACCCCATTTTCGATAAAGGAGCTAAACATATACAATGGAAGAAAGAAAGCATCTTCACCAAATGGTGCTGGCACAACTGGATGTCAACCTGAAGAAGAATGAAAATAGACCCATATCTATCACCATGCACAAAACTCAATTCGAAATAGATCAACGACCTCAATATCAATCTGAACACACTGAACCTGATAGAAGAGAAAGTGGGAAGTACCCTAAAACATATGAGCACAGGAGATCGCTTCCTCTGTATAACCCCAGTGGCACAGACATTAAGGACAACATTGAGTAAATGGGACCTACTGAAACTGAGAAGCTTTTGTAAAGCAAAGGACATTGTCACTAAGACAAAAAGGCAACCTACTGACTGGGAGAAGATCTTCACCAACCCCACAACAGACAAAGGTCTGATCTCCAAAATACATAAAGAACTCAAGAAACTAGACTTTAAAATGCTAATTAACCCAATTTAAGAAAAATGGGACACTTAACTGAACAGAGAATTCTCAACAGAAGAAGTTCAAATGGCCAAAAGATACTTAAGGTCATGCTCAACCTCCTTAGTGATCAGGGAAATGCAAATCAAAACAACTTTGTGATATCATCTTACACCTGTCAGAATGGCTAAAATCAAAAACACCAATGATAGCCTTTCCTGGAGAGGTTGTGGAGGAAGGGGTACACTCATCCATTGCTGGTGGGAATGCAAACTTGTGCAACCACTTTGGATATCAGTGTTTTGGTTTCTCAGGAAATTCGGGATAAACTGACCCCTGGACCCAGCAATACCACTCTTGGTAATATACCCAAGAGATGCCCTAGCATATGACAAAAGCATTTGTTCAACTATGTTCATAGCAGCATTATTTGTAATAGCCAGAACCTGGAAACAACCTAGATGCCCTTCAATGGAAGAATGGATGAAGAAAGTGTGGAATATATACACATTAGAGTACTACTCAGCGGTAAAAAACAATGACTTCTCGAATTTTGCATGCAAATGGATGGAAATAGAAAACACTATCCTGAGTGAGGTAATCCAGACCCAAAAAGATGAACATGGGATGTAACTCACTCATAATTGGTTTCTAGCCATAAATAAAGGTCACTGATTCTATAATTTGTGATCTTAAAGAAGCTAAATAAGGTGAACCCAAAGAAAAGCATATAGTTATCCTCCTGGCTATGGGAAGTAGACAAGATTGCTGGGCAAAAATTGGAATATTGGGGGTGGGATGGGATGGGGGTAAGGGGAGATGAGGAGAGAAAAGTGAGAAGGGGAGGATGAGGGGAACTTGGGGAAACAGGATGATTGGGATAAAGGAAGGTTGGATAGGGGAGCAGGGAAGCACATATCTTACTAAAGGGAGCCTTCTTAGGGTTGGCAAGAGACTTGAACCTAGATTAGCTCCCAGGTGCCCAGGGCAATGTCCCCAGTTAGTTCCTTGGACAGCTGAGGATGGGGAACTTGAAATGACCCTATCCTATAGCCATACTGATGAATATCTTTCATATCACCATAGAACCTTCATCTGGCGATGGATGGAGATAGAGACAGAGACCCACACTGGAGCACTGGACTGAGCTCCCAAGGTCCCAATGAG
>NW_026068350.1:12156-53211 GCF_014885135.2 Alexandromys fortis
TGGAAGAATGGATGAAGAAAGTATGGAATATATACATATTAGAGTACTACTCAGCAGTAAAAAACAAGGACTTCTTGCATTTTGCATACAAATGGATGGAAAAAGAAAACACTAACCTGAGTGAGATAATCCAGACCCAAAAAGATGAACATGCTCATAAGTGGTTTCTAGCCATAAATAAAGGACATGGAGCCTATAATTTGTGATCCTAGAGAAGCTAAATAAGAAGATGAACCCAAAGAAAAACATATGGTTATCCTTCTGAATATTGGAAGTAGACAAGATTGCTGGGCAAAAATTGGGAACTTGGGTGTGGGGTGGTGTAGAGAGCTGCATTGTGCAGTGCCATGAGGGTGGCACTGGTTTACGCCCATCACCCCCTCATGAGTATGTGCTCTAAGTCATGTACTATCCCATATATGGCTAAGACTGAGAAGGTGGTCTAAGTCACAGACCATCCCAAATATGGCCTAAACTGAGAATGTGGCTTGCTTTTCGTATACCTAGACCTATCCGCTTTTCCCATGTAGCTTGCTGGGGCTGGCTGACCAGGGGCTACGTTAGCTGTGGGTTGGCTTTCCCCAGTATTCGAAGATTGTTCAAGGTTCCTGAATAAACTGCTGAAAGAAGAGTCAGGTGTTGCGTCTTCCATGCTGGTCGAGGTGGTCGTAACAGGGTGGGATGGGGGTAAGGGGAAAGGGGGAGAGAAAAGTGTGAAGGGGAGGATGGGGAGAGCATGGGGGAATGGGATGGTTGGGATAAAGGAAGGGTGGATATGGGAGTAGGGAAGTATATAGCTTAATTAAGGGAGCCATTTTAGGGTTGGCAAAAGACTTGACTCTAGAGGGGTTCCCAGGTGTCCATGGAGATGTTCCCAACTAGTTCCTTGGGCATCTGAGGAGAGAGAGCCTGAAATGGCCCTATCCTATAGCCATACTGATGAGTATCTTGCACATCACCATAGAATCTTCATCTGGCGATGGATCGAGATAGAGACAGAGACCCACATTGTAGCACTGGACTGAGCTACCAAGGTCCAAATGAGGAGCAGAAGGAGGGAGAACATGAACTGTTGGACTCTAGCGTCCAAACACCAAGGAGGAGTCACCCTCAGACACCATGTCACACACCACAGCCGATGCAAAAACATGAGGATTTTATTAATTCTGTCATGACAGGGTCCCCCAGCATTCGGGAAGCTGAGGGACCTTGAATAGCTGGTACAGTCTACTTTTAAAGGGGCCACAGAAGCAAGGGAGGTTGTTCTTTGACTATTCTGATTGGCTTATTCGAAAGGGCTATTACCAATAATTGACTGGAGAGCCGTTGCCAGATCAGATGAGGTAAGAGGTCATTTTGACCTCATTTCCCAGGGGACTGAACCAAAACATACGTATATGGGTAATTAATTGTTCAGGAACTGAGTACGTGCGAGTGTAGCTGTTAGGTCCTTAGTTCCCAGGGGTGGAGGGGAAGCACTATGACTCAGAGGCTGAAAGGAATCAGAATAGTCAGAAATGGCTTCAGGATTTGTCTTAAAGTCTTACAGAACAAGGAAGTCAGGACTGTGAAAAGTGTACCCACCCACTGAGACAATGGGACTGATCTCTTGGGAGCTCACCAAGGTCAGCTGGACTGGGACTGAAAAAGCATAGGATAAAACCGGACTCTCTGAACGAGGCAGACAATGAGGGCTGATGAGAAGCCAAGGACAATGGCACTGGGTTTTGATCCTACTGTATGTACTGGCTTTGTGGGAGCCTAGGCTGTTTGGATGCTCACCTTCCTAGACCTGGAAGGGGAGGACCTTGGACTTCCCACAGGGCAGGGAACCCTGACTGGTCTTTGGACTGGAGAGGGAGGGAGAGAGGAGTGGGGGGAGTGGGATAGAAGTGGGGGAGGGGCAGAGAAGTGGGGAGAGAGGGAGGGAAATGGGAGGCGGGGAGGAGGCAGAAAATTTTTCTATATATATATATATATATACTCTAACGCCAAATGCTAGGATCAAGATTTAAAAAAAAAAAAAACTTTATTAGTATAATACAAGGAATGAAGGAATGTGGGCTACATTCTTAGTTAAACATTCTGCTGTCAGAACAAGACAAACAACACTTACCCCCTAGACCAAAACATTCTTCAGGCAAACCACTCCCTGGGTGGAATTCTTTGTTATTTCTCTAAGGAAATAGGAACTTAATTTGATCCTTAGACTTTTGTTTGAGGTAGAAATAAATCTACTTCTTAATAACTGAATTACCAGGCCTGGATATTAGCCACACCTGTTGACAATAACCTTGAAAGAGCAGAACTCTCAGCTCTGTTGTTCTGTTATTTGAAATGTTGACCATAACCTTGAAGTAACAGAAGTAAATTCCAACTCTCTGACCTTTACTCAATTTAGAATGGACCTAGACCTATGGGCCCTTTCAGGAAATAAAAGATAAACTGATTTTATAAAAAAAAAAATAAAGGTGAAATCATTGACAGAAAAAGGAGCTTAATGGGAAGTTCTGATCCTCATACACTGTCATTCTGAAGGCCTAGAAGACACCATGGTAGAATGCAGGGCTTCCAGGATAGGACTTTAAACATCCCATTCAGCATATACCAGAATATACAAAACATTGAAACTGGAGAAATCAAAGGTTCTGGTTTGTCTCTCCCACAAATTAATCTTTTAGAGTTATAAGAATATGTGAAATTCATCTTTCAACTCACACCTGTCTAGCAATTCACTTCATAAATATTATTTCATTTCTTAGTTTACACTATTTAGCTTACACACTTGCATATAAATTTTGTGTTCACTTTGCTTTTCTTTGTACATTGTTTAGGTAGGTTTTAAGAGTGTTGTTTATATTTCTCCATGTGGTTCACCATAAAGCACTCATTTCTGTACTCTTCAGACATGTCTTATATACTCTGAACTTATTTCTGTATTTGTTCTTTCATCATTTCTCTTCTTAGCTTTACTTATGAATTATAATCTTCCAGAGGTTAAGAGTTTATAAAAATTTGTGGTCATTAACACTATTCCAACTTCCCCTGTTAACTGTTTTCTCCATATCCACTTTTATTTTTATATAAAGTTGGACTAATTCTTAATTCTTACCTTTATCTACCCAGTTTCCTTCCCATTCTTAATTTCATTAAAGAAAGTATGACCAAATCCCATATTATCTTTGGTTGTTTATTCTTCAACAGTTATTAAAAACAAGCAAACAACTGTTAATACTTGGCTAGTACACAAATTTTATAATCATACTAGCAAGGCATGATTGTTCTCTTAGTTAATATCCTACTGATAATCCCATGTTAACATGAGGCATCCTAGCTCCTAGGCTGAGGAAATGTTTTCTGAATTACACAAGGTATACTATGTCCAAGTCCCACATGCACATCACAAATACTTCAATTGAAAGAATAGAACCAATTTTTAATAAACAAAATAAAAGCAAATGCATAAACTCTAATACAATTACATAGAAACATGAAAAATAGACACTATATTTCCTCCAGAAAACATTAATCCTAGAGTAATGGCATTGAGTAAGAGTGAATAAGAAGAAATCTCAGAGAATTCAAAAGGCTGATGATAATATATTCATAAAAAAGAAGCTTAACTCCTTGATTGAGTTGACAAAAACAAACAACTAAAGAAAGTAAGAAAGGCAATAAATGACATTAAATAACAATTCAAGATCATGATGAAAATGCTGGGGACCAAATAATCTGAAATGCTAGAGATGAAAAACTTCAAATTAAAAGCTCCCTTTAAAGATTCAGCAATAGAATGGATCAAAGAGATGACAGATTTATCTGAGTTTGAAGACAAGGTCAAAACTAAAACAATCAAATTTGGACATAGATAAAATAATAAGAAAACACAAGTGGTAATTCTAAAATACATATGCCACTCTGAATATACCAAATCAATGCATAATGAGTTTTAAATAAGGAAAATGTAGTACTAAATGTTTATAAATATTTAAATAATTCGAAATAAAATAAAATAAAATTTCCCAGAGTTAGAAAAACAGTTACCAAATCAGATCAATGAAACATTCAGGATATCAAACAGACATGAACCTCTCTTCATCATACTATAATAAAAACACTAAATCCAAAACAAAGAAAGTATATGGAATTAAAAATTAAAGAGAAACACAAAATCACAGAAAAATTAGGCCTATCTGAATAGCATCTACTTTTAAATGAAAACTTTAAAAGTCAGAATAACTCAGAGAAATGAGTTCCAAATTCTGAAACATAACATCTACCCACTGAGAATAACATATGCAGTAAATACATATGACAAAATTGATGGGAAAGTGAAAATTTTCCATGGTAAAATATGATAAAGTAGTTTATGAACATTAAGGAAAAATGAGCAGAAAATGCTTGAAGACTTTATTTTTTTAAATAATGAGAAAAACAATCCATATGAGCCCATATCAAAGAATTAACTGTTCAAGGATAATGTTTAAGAAAGAGAAGAAGAAAAAAAAAAACCTGTAACATTATTAAATGAAAGGAATAAATACATATTTTTTAATAACAATTGATGCTGTTAATACCTATAATTCCCCAAACAAAAAAGCCAAAGCAAAATATTGGGGTACAAAATTAGAAAAAAATCTAAAGATTCTAAGATAGGAAACACAAGAAAAAGAGAACTCATGAGTATAAACAATAGTAACTAGAGAAATAATGAAAGTAAAAAGAAATAAAAAATACCAATGAGGTGGTGAAAGGTAATTTAAAGATAGAAATACAGAAACAGGAGGGCATTAACTATAGAGAAGAAAAAGCAGAAAAGAAGGAGTCTTTAAGTGAGTAGAAGTGAGGAAAGGCTGTATATATAGAGAGGGAGGGAGGATAAGTAACATTAAATATGTTTTTGTAAGAGAGGGAGTAATTTATAGCTATGTGTATGTGGCTTAAGTGAAGTTATTGTACTAATGTTGATAACACTCTGCCCAAATGCCACAGATTACCCAACCAAAGCCCCAGTATCAGATACATTTAGAAAGGAATTCTTGCATCCTAGGCTTAAAAAAAAATCAAGAAATTTCGCAGAGTAATTGTAAAAGCCAAGGAAACAGGAAATTTTCTCTCATATTGTGCTTTCTAGAAGTTATAAAAATGGGGTACATTTAGATAGTGAAATAGGACTCCATTGTTAAGAAAAAAAGAAATTAAGATTTTTAGGTGTATAGAACTAGAAGCAGTCATCCTGTGTTAGGGGAGCTGTTTGTTTGCTCCCAGCTACTCAGACCTGAAATAATCACTCAGAAATTATATTATTTGCTATATTGTTTGGCCAATATCTTAAGCATTTGGCTAACTTATATCTTAAATTAACCCATGTATATTAATCTGTGTATTGTCACATGACTGGCTTACCAGTAAGTTTTTGGTGGGCTCCAGCAGAGGTGTCTGTCTCTTATATGTGGCTACATGGCTTCTCACTGACCCTACCTACTCTCTCTCTATATATATTTTTTCAGCATGGCTATATACTGTTTAGCCATTGGCCAAAAGGAGTTTCTTTATTACATGGAAGGGCTTCCCACAACAATCCTGAGTGAAGCAACATAGACCCAGGAAGAAAAAAAGAACATTGCATGTTTTTTTTTCTTATATATGGGTGTCAGCTTTTAAGCTTTAGATATATGTGGTTCATTAAAAACATCTATGGATAGTTAGTAATGGACAAGTAAGAGATAAGTAAGGGAGAGAATCTTCTAAGGAATGAGAACTAAACTACAGTGCTATAAAAAATAAATAGGGAATTAAAATAGAAGCATTAAATGAGGAAGTGGATGGAAGGTAGTGGGGAAACAGGAGAGTGATAACACTGAAGTACTTTTGAAAACAATATGGAAACTTACTACTTTAGAAACTTCCTAAAATAAAACACACATACAAATTGAGTTTAAATGAAGTTCCCAATAATTTGGGGATACAATGCCCCAACTAAACATTATATGCTGCAAATAAAATCTCTAATACCACTAGTGAGTTATATTAATTTGAGTCATTTGTCAAAAAGTTTACAGTGACAAGTCCCTAAAAAATACAGGCTATTGTCAATGCTATTGTTTATTCTCTAAAACCTGATAGTAAGATCCTGTTTCTTAAGCTACCACATACTTATGTTATCAAATATGAAAAAGCCAAGCTGGTGCCCAACTAGGAGATTCATCCATAATTAATAGTGTTCATAGTGCTGGAAGCTTCTAAGCATGATAGAGGAGAAAATTATTTTTACCAAACTATGAGCTCTGAATGCAATAATATTGACATGCCTACTAGATATATCAACTGGTATAATATATAATAGTGGAACAAATGGTATGGGACTAATCAAACAATATTTGATTGGATTTAAGACCATGAAGTTGATCCCACAACTCACTGTTAATGAGGCTAAGAACCCAAGGTCCTAGGTCCCAGCTCAAGTCTATTAAAATTATTCTGATAAAGCTATATAGCAGTAGAATGACTCCTAACAACTTATTGCTATACCTGTAGATCAGTACATTACTGAATACTCATCAGAGAAGCTTTTTGTAGTTGATGATATTTAAAGCCTCTTGAGGCCCACAATTAGACAACATGCTGAAAGTAAGCATTGGAGCCCTTGGCCTTAAGTAGCATATCTGTAGTATAGCCATGCACCTAACCTCAAGGAATACATGCAGAAGAGTAGACATAAAGTTTCTAAGAGTCAAAAGTGTCTTGTTGGATCTCATAGACACTAGACCAACAGAATGGTATCTGCTTGTTGGTGATAGTAATGTAGCTTGTTCTATTTGAGGGGCTCCTGGCAGTAACACAAGGATCTATCCCTTGGGCATGAACTGGCTCAAAATTTTAGAGCCCATTCCCTGTGGTAGGATGCCATGCTCAACCTTGATGTAAGGGGGAGAGGCTTTGTCCTGCTTCAACTTAATAGGCCAGGCTTGGTTGACTCCCTAAAGGAGGCTTTGGCATTTTGGAGGAATGCATGGGGGATGAGTTGAAGGGAGGGGAAGTGGGAAGAAGTGAGAGAGGAAGGGAACTAGGTTGGTATGTAAAATGAATTTTAAAAAAAAATAAAAACTTTTGTATTGATAACATCCACCATATACTTATTATTAAGAAGAAAAAAGATTGTAATTGTCAAAGGTCTTGCTCACCTCCAAGTAAACAGTATTTTCCACACATAACAGGGCTGATACACAGGTAAATTTACCAAAAAAAAAAAAAAAAAAAAAAACCTGACAGGATGAACAAAATTTATACAAGTTCAAATAAGAAGCGATCCCTTCAAGAGAAGGTGAAGTGAGAACAAAGTAATACATTTAACCAAGAATGTATTTGTAGTTAATAGGTTCTAGAAGAGAAAAAAATATTTTTTTCTTAATGAACTGACACTGTATATGTCAAGCATGACCCATAGCTAACCGCATTCTCAGTAGTATTTACCCAACACAAAATGGACTGCATGGTTGCGTGTGTAGAGAGTGGGAGGTATCTATACGGATGTAAGTTATGGGAAAAAATTTGGTCAAAATATATTGTCTAAATATTTTAGACTATAAAAGAGAAAACAAAAATACATAAAAATTCAAATTCACATAAAAAAGAGATAAAACTATGGAACATTACATTGTGTCAAGTAATCCATACCTTGAAAGACAAAACATTGAATATTTTGTCTTACATGCATATCGTACTCATGAATCTTTACTTTTCTGTGTTTAACATTTGGTGCCTCCGAAGCCAGGAAACTAAAATATATACAATTGGGGAACAGGTTGCTTTAAGGATTGAAGACAGTAATATGTTATCAAAATGTGAGTGGATAAAGGGAATGCTTCTAATGGGCACATTCAAATAGGAAGCAGAGAGGATTAAGGCAAGACAAGACACAAGGAGGCTTAATTAAAGTGAAAAAAAATATGAAAAAGCCACACAGAAACATACCACATGATAACACAATTAAATTACATAGAGATAATTTTGAAGGCAGGTACCCAAAAAGGATACATAATAAGAGTCCTATAAATACTGTGTCACTAAACAAAATTAACAAGCCAGGTGTTTTGGTATACCTACTTAGGAGCTGTTGATTACAGAGGCCACAGAGGCTCTAAAACATGATCATACATCTCCTCTCAATTATAATCTCTTATTGTTGATATTGCTACAAACATTAAATACAAGAAATAAAGAAATCAAGATATAACTAAACTGAAAGCGTCCTCCATACTTATTACATTTCATAGTATCAAATGTTGCTATGCATGCTGCTGGGTGAATAAAACACCAGTAGTTTTACCTGGCCATGAGATTATAATACTATAATTATGTATTATATGTATATATAATTATGAGTTATAATACTAACTTAAAGGGAACATTAGGCTTTTTTATAAATATTGGCACAGATATTAAAAAGATAACCAATTCCTACCTAATTGGGATTCAGATACTCATCAAAAAATAAAATGCATGCCAACCACTGTAAACCTGGAACAAAACCTCAGACTGAGAATGTCTAAGGTACTTTGTGAGTGAGAGATGCCACTAATGCTTATGAGGTAAATTGACATAGTATCAAAGAGTTTTCTAAATAAATGTTTATACAAAATGACAAAGGATTTTCACATCTTTAATCACAAAAGCTGCTCTTAGCAACGTTCATGAATACAGAGAAATGGCTGCTCAAGTTGCTGAAAGTAGGTGAAAGTTGAATGTTCATCTATAAGCAGAACATTTATGTCACTTGAAGATTCTGGAAACATTTTAGAAAAGAGAAAGTTTTCTTAAGGAATTGGAAGAGAAACTTGTAAAACAAATGAAATGGAGATAGTAAATAAAACAAAAATGATCAGACTCTTAAGAACCTGAATATAGAATGGTCTGTAAAATGCCATTTTCTGGGCATGATTCAGCTGTTTGAATCATGAACTCCAAGCAACTGAAATTTGTTACACAGAGCATATAGAAGAACAGGCCTTTCAATAGTCATCAGTGGATTGCTGAGGAATCAAAGTGGCCTTCTTATCTAGGCCATTGATAGATTGTTGAATATGTTGAGTTGCAACCATCAATGTTAAAAATAGTGATAAGTCCACTATGATCCTAGTGCACTCGTATACCAACATTCACACAGTTAGCACTTCGAGTTTCAAGACAAAAAACACAAAAATATGAAACAAAGACTTTTAAAGAAGAGATTTGAAAGTTATCTATGATGGTCTATAAATCTTTTTTAAATATAAAATAAGAATAAATGCACTGTGATAATCTCTTTCTTTTAAAAAAATAAGCAATGTGTAAAGATACCATATTGTATTTAACCAAAAATAACTAAATATTTCTGGAGCAAAATCCCCTGATATACATTTTTGACATGTAATGGAAAAGATGTTATAAGTTAATTTTTTTACACTTCTTAATTTTACAGGCATTCTTCTATTTTGCAACTCCATGTGTTATATTGACACATTCAGTGAAGAATGAACAAAAGACAAAAGTAAACATGATGTAAATGCATAGATAATATGTGTAAATAAAATGCTAAAGAAAATCGAAAATGATAAGATACATTTTATCCTAAAATGAAACATTTGTATCCTCTCCATGCTAGTTCATTCAACAGAGACCTCAGAGAAATAGTTAACATTTATCTGATCTGAGGAGAAACCATGAGGGTCAGGCTTAATTAATTATCTTACTTTATTAAATATGATATGTAAACATGGAGAAAGAAGAGAAAAATTAATTAGTTTCTGAAAAGACATGATTTTCACTCTGACATAAAATACTATAATTAGATTACCAGACTACTCAAATGTGTCTCATGAAGTTTTATCACATAAAAGGAAAGAAATTAAAAATGATATTTAATAAGTAATACTAATTTGACCTAAAGGATTATCAGAATATTAAAGAATACATAATGAGAAAATATATTGAGATTTTAATAACAAAAAGATAAATTAAATTGATAATATATTTATTCTTTTACATTATTAAAAGTATTTCAAAAATCAGAACAAAGAACCTGTCGTTTTATAGGTATGTTCACTTTCCTTAGTGATCTACTGTGAAACAGTTTTATTTTTGGACTATTCTTAACTAATTGCAAAATGTATAGGAAAGATAAGAATATTTGACTTGGAATGGAGTATAACCTCATTCTTTTCAAGACAATATTAATTATTTTTATCATTTTAAGAATGGGTTTAGTGTTTTCTTATTTATATGCCAACTAATTTCTTTTAAATTATTTTAGGTATTTCATAGTTGCAATTGTCATAGAATTAAATAATCATGTAGAGAATTTCTATTTTTAGTATCACAGACTAAAATTTTGCTTGTACCTCTTCCTTTTATAAATGTGAATAAGTAAGAACTAATTATTTATATATAACCAGTACATTCAACATTCACTCCCACAATCTGTGGCAACAAAAATGGTAAGTTATTTATTGCTAAATGTTTATTATGATCAACAGTTGCTTTCATCAAGTTTTCACATACATTTTCACTTTCATTTTATAATACACTTAAAATCTATTTTTTTAATTTTTGATAATAAAGCAATCTTAGTGAGAGTGAAATAGGGTTTATAGAGCAGGTTATTAAAAAGGTTGAAAACATAGCTATGCATTATTTGTTCATGAATCTACATCACTAAGTCTTCTCATCCTTAAATGTTCAGATATCATGTATTTAAAATGAATTAAAAGTACATTTTAAAAGAAGATGGTTTATTCACAAATACTCTTAGAGGAGTGACTCTTTATAACGATTTATTTTATGTGTAACAGGGATGTAATTTTATAAAATGATGTGTCCTAGAAAATTTAGAAATATTACATTATAGTAATAATATACTAAATTGAATTTTGTAGAAAGATGTGAATCAAATGCTAATGTTAATCACATTAATTTGAATCACTGAAAATCAGGATTCTAAGATGATTCCCCAAATTCTACTCACTGGTTTAGACAAGTAGTATTTTCTCTTTATTGCATGTGGTCTGTGCCTCTGACTATCATGTAGTCTTTTCTTTTCATAGCTATTGTTATGATAAAACACCATTACTATTCTGATTAAGTTTAAATTACATGATGCTCCCCACAACAGATTACAAAGTAGAAACAAAATGAAACTATGCTCTTCGTCTCTTAGGAGCTCAAGGACTCTGGACTGACATCTGGGGTTCCTGCATGGGCCTAAACTAGGCCCTGTGAATGTGGATGACAATTTATGTGGATTGATCTGTTGGGGACTTTTGACAGTAGGACCAGAACTTACCCTGTGACCATGAACTGGAATTTTGGAGAACATTCACTATGATGAGATACCTTGCTCAACCTTGCTACTGGGGGTCAGGACTGGTCCTGCCTCAACTTGGTTTGCCAGACTTTGTTGATTCCCTAAGGAAGGCCTAAGGCCCTCTGAGAAGGGGATAGAGGGTCCAAAGTAGGAGAGGTGTAGAGGCAGGGAGAAGGGAAGGAAGGGGAAACTGGGCTTGGTATGGAAAATGGATAAAATTAAATTAAGAAGGTATACATGAAAATAAAAGTGAAAAGTAATAGCACTGGTTTAAACTACAGCTTGTGGAACAGTATTGTGAGTATGTTCATTTGGTCTCTGGGAAATGAGAGATCAATAAGAAGAAAAAGACAGAAGCAACTGGAATGAGACAACAACCACTGTCCTAGGAAGAGGAAGTTGGGGTTTTTGTCCAGAGAAACATCATTTTTTTGCCTGATAGAACACAAGCAGTGAATACAGTCATGTCATGAATAAAACTACTAAAACCAGAGAATCAGCCTCATTGTGGTAAATAGCAAACAACCATAGAAAAGCATATTTACCTAGCTGTTAATTGTTAAATTGGCACTTCAATTTTCAGCTGAAGAATCTGTACTATAGAGTATAGTGGACTGTTAAGGAAACTGTAGGGTTTCTTTTCTAGATTCTAAATGGATTAGCCACTAATATATNAAAGCTATGAAATTTTTATACTTTAAACAGGAAACAGTGTGGTTATTCTTAGATTTGGGAAATATGACATAAGTGATAAACATTTTAATAAAGACTAAAATGCCCTAATTTGATAAAATGGTAAGTGATCACTAAGCCAAATCTTCAGGCTATAACCCTTTGCTTTATTCTCAGAGATCTACTGCCTAAATTAAAACAGAGGCCTGTTTCTGCAGTTACTGCAAGTGGCAATGAAGCAGAGAGGTATTATGTAGTTTTACTACAGAAGCTTTGTGTTTTACAGTATCACTAACTGCAACGTTTATTCTGCTAACTCATTGTACCCAGGGAGAATATCAGCATACTCCTATACTACTAGTACAAATAGATCATTGAAAGTTTTGACAATATATTCATTAAAAATATTATACTTTTTTTTCAAAAAATCTGGATTAGGAGTTGAGAATCATAAATTGCTATACACATTAAACATGAAATACAGCACTTGCACATTTATATATCATATCCATCTAAATTATTCAATGTAAGTATTGCATATTTTTGAAAAAATGCTATATGGTAAATTACTATTAATATTATTATTTTTAGCTACACATCATTTTTACATGTTGCTTTTTAAGATGGACTTATAATTACTTTTGTTTTGTATGTGTATGTGTGCATGAAATTAGGTGCACTACCAACATACAAGTGCCCACAGAGACCAGAGGGTATTGTTTCACCCAGAAATAGCATAGAGTCACCAGCTCTTTGAAGTCACCTGTTTATTTTTATTTAACTTTAATTTGTCATTTTAGATGCCTTTTTTATAGTTCAATGAGAGAGAGAGGGAAAAAAAAGGATCTGAATTTGTTGGGTGGGAAAGAGGGGGGAATCTTTGAAATGTTGGAAGACAGGGGAAAAGTAATCAGAACATGTATTAAAAATATGTTTTCAATTTAAACAAAGAAATAAAAACAGTTATGGTCATATTAACATATATCAGTAGGTCTACTCTAATTGATACAATTTTTTCAAGTTTTGAATTCATAAATGATAAAAAAAGGTTCTCTATAATTTTGAAGCAATTTTGAGTTATTCTATATTTTGCTTTATGTATTAACTTATCTCATTTTAATAAAAATTTCAAAAACATCTTTTCTCTATGTAAGTACTAAAAAGAAATACATACAAAATCTGTTTAATTGTTTTGAGAAATAGAAAGTCTTAGGATGGTTTTAAAACATTAGTGAAATGGGTGGGGCTGGAAAAGTGGCCCAGTGGCAAAAAGCACTTGCTTTTTGAGAGAACCAAGGTTCATTTGTAGTGCTCCCAAGGCTGTCTGTAACTCCAGTTTAGGGAAATTTAACAATATCTTCTGGCCCTGGTTAATGCCGGGTATACATATGTTGTTCAGACATGAATACAGGCAAAACACTAATACAAATAAAATAAAAATAATGAATCATTTAAAAAGAATTAGGGAAAATATCAGCTTATATAAAGTAGTTAGAAGTGGAAGACTCTGGTAAAAAATTGCAGTGATCACAGATTAAAAGACAAGTGAACCATGAATATGTAAAATTAAAATGGACCCATTCCCGAGTTATTTGATTGACCAATAATATATCTCTACTCAGAATGTTTCAAAAAAAAAAAGTTAAAGACAAAGTAATTAGAAATCTGTACAGGAGCAGTTTGCAATGAACTGTTCTGGAACACCAGGTGGCTTGACATTATTCAGAGTATAACAATTAGAAGGAAAAATACTTTCCAAGAGAAAAGCAAAAAATAGTCTTGCAGTTTGTCTGTGAGGTTCCTGACCAGCTAGGGGCCCTGATCCTACACCAGAAGATCCATCAGTGGGGTGAATGTGTTCCAGACCTGCAGCAGAAGCCCAGGAGACAGGGCACAGATATTCCTCAACCCCCTATACTTCCTGGTCAGTCTGCAGGGGCGAACCTCCCCAGCTACTGCCTCTCTCTTCCTATCACATCCCAGTTTGCACCCAGGCTATGGCTCCCATCTTCCTCCCTTCTTCAGGGCCATAACAGCCCCCAGGTCAGCCTGTTTGGGCACTGGGACAGAGTAGTGAGCGCAACCTGGCAGGAGTTCCTTTATTTCAATAGCCTGCCTGCAGCAAGGTAGGCCTTCTATCTACAAGGTCCCTGGCCAGCTAGGGGCCCTAGTACTACACCAGGAGATCCATCAGGGAACATTTGGAGGAAGATATGGGGAGGTGCAAATACAAGAATTTCTCCAACAATCTTAAAAACAGCATGAAAACACCAGAACCCAGCGAACTTATAACAGGAGGACTTGAATACCCTAATCAAGAAGAAGTAGAAAAATTTGACTTTATGAAGGGGATAGACTCCCTTAAACAGGAGGTAAAATCTCCCTTAAAGAAATGGATGAGAAGAATAACAAAAAGTTTGAAGAAATGAGTAAATCTGTAAATAATGCCCTAGGAAACAAAAAATAGTAATAATCAAACAGATAATGGGCACAGTTCAAGACTTGAAAACTGAAATGGAGGCAATGAAGAAAACACCAACCGAGGGCTGACTGGATATGGGAAATCTAGGTAAATGAACAGAGACTACAGAAACAAGGATAACCAACAGAATGTAAGAGATAGAAGAAAGAATCTCCAAATCTGAAGACACCATAGAGAAAATAAATGCTCTGATCAAAGAAAACAGCAAATCCAACAAATTCTCATCACAAAACATTCAGGAAATCTGGGACACAATAAAAAAGACCAAACCTAAGAATAAAAGGGTACAAGAAGGAGAAGAATTACAGCTCAAAGACCCAGAAAATACATGCAATAAAGTTATAGAAGAAAACGTTGCCAACCTAAAGAAAGATATTCCTATGAAGGTTCAAGAAGCATACAGAACACCGAATAGACTGGATAAAAAAAAATCCCCTAGCCATATAATAATCAAAACAAAAACATACAGAATAAAGAAAGAATATTAAGAGCTGCAAAGGAAAAAGGTCAAGTAACTTATAAAGGTAAACCGAACAGACTTACACCTGACTTCTCTATGGAAAACATGAAAGCCAGAAGGTCCTGGATAGATGTACTGCAGAAACTAAGAGACCATGGATGCAAGCCCAGACTACTATGCCCAGCCAAGCTTCCATTCACTATCAATGGAGAAAACAAAATATTCCAGGATAAAAACAAATTTAAACAATACATAGCCACAAATCCAGCCTTACAGAAAGTAATAGATGGAAAATCTCAAAGCAAGGAGTCCAACAATGCCCAAAATAACTCAGACATCTAGCAACCCTTCATCAGCACAACCCAAAGAAGGGAAACACACAAACTCTACTACCAAAAAAAAATAATAATCAGAGTTAACAACCACTGGTCATTAATATCACTTAATATCAATAGACTCAATTCACCTATAAAAAGGCACAGGCTAAAAGATTGGATACAAAAACAGCATCCAACATTCTGCTGTTTACAAGAAACACACCTCAACCACAAAGACAGACATCTACTCACAGTAAAGGGTTGGGGAAAGGTTTATCAAGCAAATGGACATAAGAAACAAGCAGGTGTTTACATACTAATTTCTAACAAAATTGACTTCAAACTAAAATCAATCAGAAGAGATGGAGATGGACATTTTATACTAATAATGGGAACAATTCATCAGGATGAAGTCTCAATCCTGAATATCTATGTCCCTAATATAAAAGCACCCACTTATATAAAAGAAACACTACTACAACTCAAGGCAGACATCAAACCACACACACACTAACAGTAGGAGACTTAAACACTCCTCTCTCACCAATGGACAGGTCAATTAGACAGAAACCTAACAGAGAAATAAGAGAATTAATGGAGGTAATGAATCAAAAGGACTTAACAGACATCTATAGAACATTTCATCCAAATAGGAAAGAATATACCTTCTTCTCTGCAGATCATAGAACCTACTCAAAAATTGACCACATACTCGGTAACAAAGCAAACTTCCACAGATACAAAAAAAAAAAAATAGTAACCACCTGTGTCTCATCGGATCTCCATGGATTAAAGTTAGAGTTCAACAACAATGCTACCCCCAGGAAGCCTACAAACTCATGGAAACTAAACAGGCAACTACTGAACCACCCCTGGGTCAGTAGAAAGAAAAAAAATTAAAGTCTTCCTTGAATTTAATGAAAATAAAGACACAACATACCCAAACTTATAGGACACTATGAAAGCAGAGCTAAGAGGAAAGTTCATAGCACTAAGTGCCCACTTAAAGAAAATGGAGAAAGCACACATTGGAGAATTAACAGAACACCTGAAAGCTCTAGAAAAAGAGAAGCAGCCTCACCCAGGAGGAGTAGAAGATTGAAAATAATCAAATTGAGGGCTGAAATCAACAAAATAGAAACACAGAAAACAACCCGAAGAATCAATGAAACAAAGAGCAGGTTCTTGGAGAAAATCAACAAGATTGAAAAACCTTTATCCAAATTAAACAAATGGCAGAGAAAGAACATGCACATTAATAAGATCAGAAATGAAAAGGCATGCATAACCATAGCCACAGAGGAAATTAGGAGAATTGTTAAATCTTACTACAAAAACCTGTATGCCACAAAATTGGAAAATGTAAAAGAAATAGACACTTTTTTAGATAAATACCATATACCAAAGTTAAACCAAGACCAGGTGAACAATCTAAATAGACCTGTTAGTCATGAAGAATTAGAAGCTGTGATTAAAAACCTCCCCACCAAAAAGCCCAGGACCAGATGGTTTCAATGCAGAATTCTACCAGAACTTCCAAGAAGACCTAATACCTATACTCCTTAATGTATATATGAAGCGACAGTTACCCTGATACCAAAACCACACAGAGACTCAACCAAGAAAGAGAATTACAGGCCAATCTCACTCATGAACATTGATGCAAAAATTCTCAATAAAATACTGGAAAACCGAATCCAAGAACACATTAGAAAAATTAACCATTATGATTAAGTAGGCTTCATCCATAGATGCAGGGCTGGTTCAATATATGCAAATCTATCAATGCAATCCATCATATAAATAAATTGAAAGAAAAAAAACATATGATCATTTCATAAGATGCTTAAAAAGCATTTGACAGAATTCAACACCCCTTTATGATAAAGGTCTTGGAGAGATTGGGGATACAAGGTTCATACCTAAATATAATAAAAGCTATTTACAGCAAACCGACAGCTAACATCAAACTAAACGGAGAGAAACTCAAAGCCATCCCCCTAATGTCAGGAACACGACAAGTTTGGCCACCCTCTCCATACCTCTTCAATATAGTGCTTGAAGTCCTAGCGATAGCAATAAGACAACATTAGGGGAGCAAGTGGATTCAAATTAGAAAGGAAAAAGTTAAACTTTCATTATTTGCAGATGATATGATAGTGTACATAAGTGACCCCGAAAACTCTATCAAAGAACTCCTACAGCTGATAAACACCTTTAGTAATGTGGCTGTGTCAGGAGCCTTTTCCTCCTAAAACATCATTACAGGAACCATCACCCTGGGGAGTCTTTAGAGAACCCCACACCCATAATTATGTTAAGAATCGTTCTATTGACAGAACCTACTCCACCCAATTGAGCTGTTAATGGAGAAATATCTGTTAGCGGAACCGCCTCACATTCCAGCTATCCAGGGAACTAGGTGTGTCAAGCCTTGGCCTATGTGACCTGATTGAACGTAACCTCCTGGCCTACGTGAGGAACCTGAACCACGTGACCTGAACCATGCAGCAAGAGCCCCTGCCCCTGCCCCCCAAGCCCCTCATCCAGGGGCTATATAAGCAGCAACCCTGACCCTAATAAACGGAGACTTTGACAAGAACCCCTGATTAGCCTCCTTCTTTCCTAGCCCATTTATCTTCCAGATAGTACCTCTCCATGACCCTGGAGTAACTGACCGCAGGGTGGGTTACAACCCCTAGACTGAGTAACCCACCCAAGGCAATCTACATGGCAGGATACAAGATCAACTTAAAAAAAAAAAAAAAAAAACAGTTGTCAGGCTGGAGAGATGGGTCAGAGGTGAAGAGCATTGCCTGCTCTTCTAAAGGTCCTGAGTGCAATTCTCAGCAACCACATGGTGGCTTGCAGCCATCTGTAATAGGGTCTCGTGCCCTCTTCCGGCCTGCAGGCATACACACAGACAGAATATTGTATACATAATAAATAAATAAATGAATTAAAAAAATCAGTTGCCCTCCTACACACAAAGGGTAAAGAAGCAAAGAGGGAAATCAGAGAAGTGTAGGGTTAGGCCAGCCTCTAAGGGGGTTGGCTTGCCTCTGGCGAATGTTTACTGATAAATTGGGCATGCAGAATCTGCACGCCCCTTCCTGTTTCCTGTGCTCTGTGGGAACCTTGGTTTTGTGAGTCTGATTTTTCCATTAAAGTTGTTTATATATTTATTACAATCTGTCTGCATTAATCTAAGCTGCAACATTATCAACTGGCAGACCGCTTGCTGTGTCGGGAGGGCATGGACGTGGCATATCTGAATGGCTACATTTAGATTTTGAGCGGACAAGACCCGATTACTGGAGTTAAGTTGAAGGGAGTGGAATGCCACAGCGTTCAGAGGAACCAGTGGGCACGGGTAGCCCCTGTACCCCATTCCTTCTATTCCTTTGAACTGATAGTGGTTCAGAACTATCTTTACACCGTCAACAGTAAGCGCATGCTCTGCTACGACCCTAGCCATAATATGTGGCTGAATTGTGCGTCTCTTAAATGGAGTAACTTTCAGGAAGCCTGTGTCTTCAAAGATGAGATCTACTGTATTTGTGACATCACAGGCATGAAGGTCTACAACCCAGCCAAAGGAGAGTGGAGGGGGATTTGCAATATTCCCCTGGACTCAGAGACTCACAATTACCAGGTCATCAATCACAACAAAAAAACGACTCCACCGGTTAGTGGCAAAAGAGTCTTGTGGTGGAGAGCCAAAATTTATTGTTCTGCCTGAGGAGTTAGAGTGAGGGTCACTTTGAATCAGACCAACTCTGCCGCTGTGGCGGTTTGTGTTGCAAAACCACAGGCAGGCAGGGAGAGGTTAAAAGCGGCACCGGAAGCATGCTGTGAGCCTGAGAGCACTAGAGGGCGAGCAGTAAGCCTGCAAGTGGGCCAGTGTGGCCCCTTGCAGGGGAGAGAGTCCTTTGCAGGCTTGTGCACCGCCCAGTGATTGCAGGGGTGGCCAAGTGCCTGGGACCTGCTGTGGGCATGGTGGGCTATCAGCTTGATTATAAACGGCCTTACTGAGCTCCTGTAGCTAATCTTGCTCTCAAAGGCTGGTAAAGATCAAGCTTACGCCCCCAGTGCCTGGGTGGGGGCAAATTTGCCCCATGTTGGGTGCCAAATGCGGCGGCTTAGATTAATGCAGACAAATTGTAATAAATATATAAACAACTTTAATGGAAAAATCAGACTCACAAAACCAAGGTTTCCGCTGAGAACAGGAAAGAGGAAGGGGCATGCAGCTTCTGCATGCCCAATTTATCAGTAAACATTCACACCCTTAAAGGCTGGCCTAACCCTACAGAGAAGCATCACCTTTCACGATAGCCACAAATAGCATAAAATATCTTGGCGTCATTCTAACCAAGGAAGTGAAAGATCTATTTAACAAGAACGTTAAGGCATTGAAGAAAGAAATCAAAGAGGATTCGAGAAAATGGAAGGATCTCCCTAGCTCTTGGATTGGGAGGATCAACATAGTAAAAATGGCAATTCTACCAAAAGCAATATATAGATACAATACAATCCCCATTAAAATTCTTCTTAAACCTTTAGAGAACAATAATCAAATTTATATGGTAAAACAACAACAACAACAAAAAAACAGGATAGACAAAACAATTTTATACAATAAAGGAACTTCTGGAGGTATTACCATCCCTTACTTCAACCACTATTACAGAGCTACAGTACTGAAAACAGCTTGGTATTGGCATAAAAACAGAGAAGTTGACCAATGGAATCAAATAGAAGGCCCGGATATTAACTCACAAACCTATGAGCACCTGATTTTCGATAAAGGAGCTAAAACTATACAATGGAAGAAAGAAAGCATCTTCAGCAAATGGTGCTGCCATAAATGGATGTCAACTTGTAGAAGAATGAAAATAGATCCATATGTATCACCATGCTCAAAACTCAAGTCCAAATGGATTAAAGACCTCAATATCAATCTGAACACACTGAACCTGATAGAAGAAAAAGTGGGAAGCAGTCTACAATATGTGGGCACAGGAGAACACTTCCTACATATAACCCCTGTAGCACAGACATTAAGGGCAACATTGAATAAATGGGACCTCCTAAAACTGAGAAGCTTCTGTAAAGCAAAATACACTGTCATTAAGACAAAAAGGCAACCTACTGACTGGGAGAAGATCTTTACCAATCCCGCAACAGACAAAGGTCTGATCTCCAAAATATATAGAGAACTCAAGAAACTAGACTTTAAAATGCTAATTAATCCAATTAAAAAATGGGGTACTGAACTGAACAGAGAATTCTCAACAGAAGAAGTTCCAATGGCCAAAAGATATTTAAGGTCATACTTAACCTACTTAGCCATCAGGGAAATGCAAATCAAAATAACTTTGAGATACCATCTTACACCTGTCAGAATGGCTAAAATCAAAAACACTAATGACAGCCCTTGCTGGAGAGATGTGGAGTAAGGAGTACATTCGTCCATTGCTGGAGGAAATGCAAACTTTTGCAACCACTTTGGAAATCAGTGGGCAGTTTCTCAGGAAAGTCTGGATCAACCTACCCCAGGTTCTAGCAAAACCACTCTTGGGAATATACCCAAGAGATGTCCTACTATACTACAAAAGCATTTGTTCAGTTATGTTCATAGCAGCATTATTTGTAATAGCCAGAACCTGGAAACAATCTAGATGCCCTTCAATGGAAGAATGGATAAAGAAAGTGTGGAATATATACATATTAGAGTACTACTCAGCAGTGAAAAACAATGACATCTTGAATTTTGCATGCAAATGGATCAATATAGAAAACACTATCCTCAGTGAGGCATCCCAGACCCAAAAAGATGAACATGGTATGTACTCACTCATAAGTGGTTTCTATCCATAAACAATTGACATTGAGCCTGTAATTAATAATCTTAGAGACGCTAAATAAGAAGGTGAACCCAAAGAAAAACATATAGTTATCCTCCTGGATATTGGAAGTAGATAAGATTGCTGGGAAAAATTGAGAACTTGGGGGTGGGGATGGAATGGGGGTAAGGGGAGACAAGGAGTAAAAAAGTGTGAAGGGAAGGATGGGGAGAGCTTGGGGGAATGGGATGATTGGGATAAAGGAAGGGTGGATATGGGATCAGAGAAGTATATATCTTAATTAAGGGATCCATTTGAGGGTTGGCAAGAGACTTGACTCTAGAGGGGATCTTGGGTGTGCATGGAGATGTCCTCAGCTAGTTTCTTGGGCAGCTGAGGAGAGTAAGGCTATAATGGCTCGATCCTATAGCCATGCTGATGAATATCTTGCATATCACCATAGAACCTTCATCTGGTGATGGATCGAGATAGAGACAGAGACCCACACTGGAGCACTGGACTGAGCTACCAATGTCCAAATGAGGAGCAGTAGGAGGGAGAACATGAGCAAGGAAGTCAGGACCGCAAGGGGCGTACCCACCCACTGAGACAGTGGGGCTGGTCTAATTGTAGTTCACCACGGCCAGCTAGACTGCGACTGAAAAAGCATGGGATCAAATTGGACTCTCTGACCTTGCTGGACAATGAGGGCTGGCTGAGAAGCCAAGGACAATGGCATGGGGTTTTGATCCTATTGCATGTACTGGCTTTATGGGAGCCTAGTCTGTTTGGATGCACACCTTCCTAGACCTGGGGGGAGGGGAGGGACCTTGGACTTCCCACAGGGCAGGGAACCCTAACTGCTCTTTGGACTGGAGAGGGAGGGGAAGTGAAATTGGGGGAAGGAAATGGGAGGCAGGGAGGAGGCAGAAATTTTTAATAAAAAATACAGTAGTTTGATTATAGAGACTAAAGTTTTTGTATTTCCATACTGTGGTTTTTAACAAGCAAGTATCAAATTAGTACATTTTTTTTTTGGATTGTATTATGTTAGCCTATATGTTTTTAAAATTCCAGTTTCAGCTGCTATTTTGAGTTTTATTTTTTTTTCAATTAAATAAAAAATTGCTTGAAATGACCACAGAATTTCTGCCATTTTGTACAATGTATTAACTTGAAACAGTCTGCTTACCACAGACAGCTGTAAAATCAAAATACAAATAAATTCTTGAAACCTTAAAAAAAAAGTAGTCTTGCATAATTTCTCCCTGGTCCATTTTCATTATAAGGAGAAAAAGAATGCAAGCGAAAGTGAAATATAACCAAAGCTTTATCATATCAACAATTAAAGCTATAAATATTAACTTCTAGTTATAAGTTAATAGTAAAACTTATGCAATTTTAATCTGTAATGTCTTTATAAGTTTCAAGATCAAGCATTTCTTGAGCATATTTATGAGTCATGTAATTGTGTCTCATTGGCACAGAATTCTAGATTAGATTAAAGGCCATTTTCTACAGCTCTTTCAAGTGGCTGAAGATTATACTATCTATACTAAATATAATCTCTACGTAACTAGAAGACCTGATTAACATAAAAATAAACATGACAAACATATAATTCTCAATACAATCTAGCTTGAAGACTAAGAGAACAAACAAATGTGCAATACATGAAGACAATGATCTTCACCTGTAAACAATGTCATTACATATCAAATGTAAACAATGTTATTACATAAATAGTATCAGAGGTAGAAATGTACATTGTGATATGGTAGATGTATCAATACAATATAAGCATACTCTTATACAAAAATAGAGGTAGGAACACTCACATTCAATATTCAATATGTCAATATACAGGAAACAGTACCAATACAATTTTCTAAAAACAGTAACTCACAAATACCAATCATCCCATCAAACCAGTTAATCCCCCTCTTTTTTTTTTTTTGAACATACACCTAATTCCATCCCCTCAACCCCAAACCAACCACTAAAAGATGTCCCTAACCCTGAGGGCAAACTCTGTTGGGAGAGGGCACTTCTTCCTCTAAGATTGCTTCAAGCTGACATGGGGGCGATGTTCTCCTTAGGGGCTCCTGTGAAAGCAAATGATGGTAAAATTCCCAAATTAACCTTTGATCTAAGAAAATTATAACTAGTCCCTGAGCGCTTTGAGAATGTCCGGCCAGAGTGTTGTCAAAAATGTGTACCATTCAAAATTGTCTCGTGCAGTTGGTACCAAAAAACAGGTCTAATATTAGCTTGTAAAAACAAAAATATTCATTACGTCATAAAAAAACAGGTTGAGTTGATGTTGTGGGGTCCCATCTTCATCCTGGAAACTTCAAAATTTACTGTAGGAAAATTTGTTACTTGTTATGGGAAATTTAAACAGTAACAACAAGGACATATACTGACATATAAAAAAAGACACAGATATGAGGAAAAGCAAAGGAAGTTTATCAAGTATATAATTATCCTTATTCTGTCCCATTTGATGGATCCTGATCTGAGACAGAAACTCTGAGATATCTCTTATCAACAGGCTTGGAATTGAAGAGGGACTGAGCCATAGTCCAACTCCAAAACCAGCTCTACATATTTATAAAGAAGCGTTCAAAGAGAAAAAAGAAAATATATATATAATCAATACTTACTCATGTTACTGTTGAGTCTTAGTGGGTCGTAACTATTTTCCATCCATCAGTTATTAAATATTCAGGGTCCCTTAAATTCTTTGAAGATCAGTATTTTCCTGTGGAGATAAAAAAAAAAAAAAACCCTGCCCCCAACCTACCTGAATTCCTTACCATCAGTATGCTCGCCATCCTTGTGAATGAATTGTTATTTATCTTTTCCAAATGGCTTTTCTTCTTCATACCGAACCTTTATTAATTTTGACGGTATCCACAATTGTTCCTCACCTGTGGAGATAAGAGCAAAACCCCTTCCCCAACGCAGCACATCTCCTGGCTTCCATTGTGAGGTCAGCACATCCTTGAAATAAACTGGTTGATTTAGTTCAGTAGACTTTTCCATTATCCAATGTCTTTCTGCAGCCGTTGTCCCCTTCTCATTAGCGTTAAGAAAATTCAAGGTTAACAAAGCATTATGTAACCTATTTCTGGGGGTGTTTTCCACCCCTTTCTGTTTATTCAACATATCCTTTATAGTTCGATTTGATCTTTCTATGACTGCTTGACCTGTAGGATTGTATGGTATACCTGTAACATGCTTGATATTGTAATAGTCAAAAAACCGTTTCATTTTCCTAGAGGCATAAGCAGGACCATTATCTGTCTTTATTTGTGTAGGTATACCCATGATAGCCATGACTTCTAATAAATGAGTGATTACTGAATCAGCTTTTTCTGAACTTAAAGCAGTTGCCCACTGAAAGCCTGAATAAGTGTCAATGGTGTGGTGAACATACTTCAATTTGCCAAATTCTGCAAAGTGAAACACATCCATCTGCCAGATTTCATTCCTTTGGGTGCCCTTTGGATTAGCCCCTGCAGGCAGTGGCGTTTGGTTATAGAAAGAGCAAGTAGGGCATTTCTTTACAATCTCCTTAGCTTGTTGCCATGTGATAGAAAACTCTTTCTTCAAACCTTTGCTATTAACATGATGTTTTTTATGAAATTCAGAGGCTTGTAGCACACTACCAATCAATAATTGATCAATTTCTGCATTACCTTGTGCTAGAGGACCTGGCAGACCCGTATGGGATCGGATGTGTGTTATGTACATAGGGCAAAGCCTGTTCCTGATCAAATCTTGAACCTGGATAAACAATGAGGTTAGTTCTGTATCATCAGGTATAAATTCAGCAGTTTCAATATGTAAAATAACTCTTTCTGCGTATTGTGAATCAGTAACTATATTAATAGGTTCTCTAAAATCCCTTAGCACCATAAGAATGGCATATAATTCTGCCTTCTGGACAGAATCATAAGGACTTTGTTCCACCTTACCCAAGTCTTCCGATTTGTAACCTGCCTTCCCTGTTTTATTGGCATCAGTATAGAATGTACGGGCTCCAGTTATTGGAGCATCACGGACGATTCGAGGAAGGATCCAAGAAGTTCTCTTTATGAAGTTAAGCCTCTTGCTTTTTGGATAGTTGTTATTAATGTCTCCCAAAAAATTAGCACAAGCTCTTTGCCATGTTTCATTATCTTCCCATAATTTCTTTAGTTCATCAGCAGTGAAAGGCACTATAATTTCTGCTGGGTCTATGCCTGCTAGTTGACGAAGTCTCAGCTTGCCTTTTATAATTAACTCAGAGACTTTTTCCACATAAGTTTTCAGTTTTTTACTTGGTTTATGTGGTAAAAAGATCCATTCCAAGATAATATCATCTCTCTGCATTAAAATTCCTGTAGGAGAAATTTTTGATGGCAGAATGACGAGAATACAATTGAGCTCTGGATTCACCCAGTCCACATGTGCCTTTGTAACTTTTTTCTCAATCATTGTCAGTTTCTTTTCTGATTCAGCTGTTAATTTTCTGGGACTGTTTAAATCTTTATCACCTTCCAAGGTTTTGTTCAAATGAATTATTAGATCAGCTGTTATCCCAATAGCTGGTCGTAGACAGGAAATGTCTCCTAACAGTCTTTAAAAGTCATTAAGAGTCTGTAGGTGATCTCTCCTAATTTGTGCCTTTTGTGTCTTAATTTTTTGCAAACCTATTTTATAACCTAAATAATTAATAGAATCTCCTTTCTGTATCTTTTCAGGAGCAATTTGCAATCCCCATTTAGGTAAAATTATCTTTAGTTCTTCAAACAGTCTGTTCAAGGTATCCATGTTTGAATTGGATAACAAAATGTTGTCCATGTAATGGTACACTATAGATTTTTTGGAAATTTCTCGCATATTATTCACAAAATATTGGCACAAGCATCCGGGGGGATGATGGCCCAGTGGTATGTCTTGGAATGTTGAGAATTGTTGTAAGTAGGCATTGTGAAGGCAAATTTTTCTCTATCTTCTTTTTGTAAAGGTATGGTGAAAAAACAATCCTTTAAATCAATAACTATAAGAGGCCATCCTTTTGGTAAAAAAGAGGGCAAAGGGATTCCAGATTGTAGAGGGCCATATGTTGAATATCCTTGTTGATAGCTCTGAGATCTGTCACCATTCTCCATTTACCTGATTTTTTCTTAACCACAAATACAGGAGAATTCCAAGGACTGGTAGATTCTTCTATATGTCCAGCATCTAATTGCTCTTGTACCAGCTGTTCTAAAGCCTGTAACTTTTCCACAGCTAGAGGCCATTGCTTTTTTCGTTTTGGTTTCTCAGTCAACCATTTTAGAGCTGCTGGTATCTCTGAAGGGACTTCAATTGCTTGTTCTTTTACGGCCCAAATGACCGGTTTTCTCCATTTGTAATATATTTTAATATTATTCTCAGAAATATAGGCTCTAGAATTAGGAGGAATGTTAATTTCGGTATTCCATTGTTATAATAGGTCACGACCCCATAAATTCATTGCAATATTGGCTACATATGGCCTCAATTTTCCTATTTGTCCGACAGGCCCTATACATTCAACCCATCTCATGCTTTGTCTTACTCGAGATTGGGTTCCAATTCCCAGGAGCTGAACATTTACATTCTGAAGAGACCAATACGGATGCCAAGATTCTGGGGTAATGATACTTACATCAGCACCTGTGTCCAGTAGTCCAGTAATAAAAATGCCATTTACACACACTCTCAGCTTATGTCTTTGATCATTTATAGAAGTTTGCCAAAACACACGTAACTCATCTCTCGGATCATTTTCATTTGTAACAGTAGGCATGAGGTTTCCTAATTGTCCTGATGAGGCACGTTCTCTGCAGAAACTGGAAATGACTGAACCATGTTTGCCATGGGGGTCTGTGAGGCCCCCCACTCACGTTTCCCATCTGTATCAGGTTGCCTTGTCTATCTCTTGTAGATCTGCATTCATTTATCCAATGTCTACCTTTTCCACATCTTCTACATAAACCTGAAGGCTGAGTCCTCCTATTTCTGTTATTTCTAGAAGATGCATTATTATTATTTCTGAAAATCCATTGTTTACAATTCCTTTTTGTATCACCCATTTTGCCACAATTAAAACATTTGATATTCTGGTGTCTCCTTTTACCATTGGAAATTGCTTCTTCTACCCATGCTTCAGTGCCATGATTAAATGTATCAACATCCAGTGTATGCAAGACCCATTCTTCCAAGGGTGCTGATCTGAACCTTAAAAGCCCCAAAATCTTTTTGTATTCCACATTTGCATTTTCATAAGCCAAAGACTCAATCATTATACGTCTTGCGTCTGGGTCAGATATCCCTTTTTGCACAGCCTTAGTAAGTCTTTGAAAAAATCACTAAAGGGTTCTCTCTGACCCTGTTTAATTGTGACAAATGTCTCCATTCTCTGTCCTGGGTCTTGCACCCTGTCCCAAGCTGTTAAGGCTGCTGTAGTGCACAGGGAGAGTGTGTTTTCTTCCAAATTAGCTTGTTCCTGAGGGTCAGAAAAGAGCCCTTCACGTAGAATTTTATCTAGGGAGATGTCACTTCCCTTTGCCTTTTCTAGCCTCTTGCCTGAATAAGCATTTCCATTTTAATTGCGGCCCACTCTCAAGGACTGCAGAGGTCAGCTGAAACCAGTCAGAGGAGGTCGCTCTGCTTTTTGTGGCCCAAGATTGTAGCATCTCTTTAACAAAAGAGGCGTGCATCCCAAAATTCATAACAGCCTGTTTAATTTCTTTGAGATCATTCATACGGACAGGCTCCCATGTATCTTCCTTGATGACCTTAGGGTTTCTGGAACCAATCACCTTCTCTGTTGTTATTACTGGAAAGGCAGGTAGAGCTGTAGGTAGAGCTTTCTCGAAATTGTCCCCGAGGGATTTACCCACAGATGTAGTTAAAATTTGCCTTTCTACCATTTGTTCTTCTTCATCAGAATTTAGAAATTCTTCAAACTTTTCAATTTTATTTACCACTGCCTTCTGCAATGTCTGTATCTCCTGTCCAGAATTAAGTTCCAAAGCCTTCATTGAGGATTCTAAAGTATGTAGTTTGTCCATTAGAGATAACATCTCATCTTTGGACATAAATTTTATGGCATAAACTGTGCCTTCTTGTATTGACAATCATTCTGCCAATCTGTCATAAGCTTTAGACTAAATTTGATTGTCACATTCAACAGTTTTTATTCTCTCAGTTAATATTTCAGTCCCTTCAGAAAGTGACTGATGAAATTACAATGCAAATCGGCTTTTCCTTCGTCCATAGTAATGAATTTCTCCTTAATATCAGCCACTAATATTTCAGTTCCTACATAAAGGGACTGGAGTTTACGATCCAGATCAGCGGTTCCCTTTTCCATAGTAATGAATTTCTCCTTAACATCCACCTGAACCTTTTCTAAATTTTTCTCAGTCAACAGAGTCTTGTTAAACAAAGGTCTGTTCTCTTCCTGTAGAACTTCAAACTGATTCTTGAGAAGATCATTGCCATGCTTAATAGTTTGTAGATGTTCAACCTCTGCCTTAAGAATCTTGGATTTGTCTCTTAAAGACTCTCTCATACTTCTGTTGTCAAACTGCCTAATAACCAATTAAAACTACTAATCCCAGAAAGATACATAGATGTGGAGTGCTATACACCTCTTGTAAGATCTCCCACAGGGCACACTCAAAAAGACTGTTAAAGTCCTGAATAGTAATATTCTCAGACATTTTATTTATGAAAGGAAAAAAAAATTACCTGCAATGACTGGTTCCTGCCAGAGGTGGCGAAAGAGTCCACTTGAGTCCACGTGGAGAGCCGGTCTAAAACAACTCAAAACCAAAATTTATTGTTCTGCCTGAGGAGTTAGAATGGGCAGATTTGGTCTGATTCAAAGTGACCCCTTCCACTGTGGCAGTTTATGTTGTAAAACTGCAAGTATTTAAGCTTCTGTGTTCAGCTCCAAATGCCAAGGCAGAGAGGGAGGGGCTAACTGCTCTGGCGGTGCGGCCAGGGGGCGGGCGGGCGAGTGGAACAAAGCGTGGGCTCGGGGCCTGCGGGCGGCTTGGGAGTCGCTATGGGCATGGTGCCCCTGGCGCTGCCCAGGCCTGGCTTGGTGGTGCTAGGGCAGGCGGGCCAGCAGGCGGGCCTGTGCGCTGCAGCAACCGCGACTGGGTGCCAGGGCAGGGGCAAATTTGCCCCAACGTTGGACGCCAAAATGTGGTGTCTTAGATTAATGCAGACAAATTGTGATAAGTATATACAAGTTTAATGAAAAAAATCAGACTCACAAAACCTAGGTTACTGTGGAGTACAAGAAACAGGAAGGGAAGCACAGGCTTCTGAGTGTGCAATTAATCAGTAAACATTCGCCAGAGGTGAGTCCGCCCCCTTAGGGGCGGGCCTAACCCTACATACCATGAAATGGAGCAAGTCTTGGAATGAGTTGATATGAAGAATTCCAATGTATCGGTAGATGTATGTTGCTGTGATAAAACAATGACCAAGAAAATGTTTAGAAGAAAGGGGTTTTATGGAGGGAGCAGGGAAAAGATGGTTTTGGTTCCAAATGAATAAGTGTCTATCATTTCAGAGACACATTTTGGCAGGAGCAGGAGACTGGGGAATCATATTGAACTACAAAACCCAATTCTGGTGACATAATTCTTTCAACAAGGTCATACCTCCTAATTCTCCTATACCATTCAGGACCTAGTATTTGAGTGGTGGTGGTTCACAACTTTCATCACAGAACTTGGTAGGCTGAAGCAGGCAGATCTTTGTGATTTGAGGCCAGTCTGGTCTACAGAGTGAGTCCAAGTACAGCCAGAGCCATATACAAATAAATCCCATCTTGAAAAACAGAATAAAACAAAAAATATATATAAAGACCAAAAAAAGAAAGCCAAAACAACAACAACAACAACAAAAAAGAACAAGTATCTAAATGTCCAAGACTGGGAAGGCACCTTTCTCATTCAAACTATCGTATATTTAGACAGATATAAAGGACATAAATGACAGCACCTGTCTCCAGATCAGTGTTCAGCAGTCAATGTCACCTGGCCTGCAGAGACATTGCCAACTTTGTTCATGATTATCCAATATTTCCATCCAGAATTACTTCATAATAAATAAAGAATGATGATACCTTGAAATTTCTGCCAGCTATACATTCCACATTCTCTTTGTTAATTACATTCAATTATATAAAACATATGTATTATGATGTCATGGTTTATTTAGCTACATTCATTTAGTTTATGAATACTTCTTCTATACCTAACATGTGACATTAAGTGACAGGAGCTTTGTTTGGATTAATAAATAGAGAGTGGACAGAAATCTTAATAAAACATTACATGCAGTTGTCCTTGTCTTACCCTCACAAATAAATAGAATATATGAATTACTAAATAAGAAACAATAATAGTAGTATGCCTTTGGGTTTAGAGTACATTAAAATTTAGAGTTCTTATGAAAAACTATTTTTAAATTAATCATAATACTCCTAAGTATCAAATAAATAAGAAAGTATCTGGGATAAAAGAGAAGAGGAAAGCAAGCAGCATAAATCATTTGTCACTACAATGGTATTTTATAGACACACCATAAAACAGATAATGTTTTATGGTATCTCTTATAAATACCTATGGGAAACTAAAAGAAACCATGTTTGTTGAAATAAGAGTTTTGTGACTATGTTAATATTGTACTTCAAAAAATAAATAAATATACAAAAAATATATTTGTAACCCATTAAACACTTCTGTTATCAGAAAAGAAAATCAGAGAGTGGTACCCAATACTTAAATTGAATCAGTTGAAGAAAATATTGTTAAGGTTAAGAGATGGCTCATCACTTAAGTACATGTGTTGCTCTCTCAGAAAACAGCCCCACACAAAAGCTGAAAGTAATCATTAACTCTCACTCTAGAGGATCAAATGCCTGCCTCTGGCCTCTGTAGGCCTTTTCATACACATTTTGCACATACATAATTATAGGCAAACACTCACATTCATAAAAGAACACAAATTATTTAAAAAGGAAAAATTGCTAACTTAAAGATATAGAAAATGCCTTGACTTATGATTGTTATGTTATATTACTAAAAATATTCAAGAAATTATCATGTTATAACATGGAATTTGGGGTAATGTAAACCTCTGTTTAATGGTCATAGTAATTCATGTATGGTTTCAGAATAAATTATATCACATCCTCACTCTTTGTGGTCAGAGGTGTTTTGTGTTGACATGATGTAAATACTTTGTGAACTTCATATGGTAAAGCAAGTCAAAGTTGTGATTTATTTGAAAAGATTTTCTTTGGACTCTAAAGCTAGCAAGCTTTTCTAACAGGTGATCATAATTAATAAGCAAATATTTAGTTGCTGTTTAATATCTAATTTTGAAGTTGTAACAACGTACCTGGATTATATTAATTACTTTTTGTTTATTTCTTTTTTTGATATATTTTTGACATATTAAGACTAGAAAGGGAGGTTTTAAAAATACTAACTCCAAGATATATATATTATTTTATTTTTAATTATATATTTTTATTCTTTGAAAATTTAATATATTTATTTTATTATAATTATCCACCAATATATATCAATAATTTCCTTTAGTACCCAAACCCCACTCAATAAAGTTTTCATATTTCTTTTTACTCTAATTAATAATCCCATAATCTGAATTAGTATATGTATGCAATGCCTAAATAATCATGAATGTATAGGAGCAGGCACAAGAGATGAAGCAACCAGCTATAGCTATATTCTCAAAAGGAAGTGACTTTTTCTTCTACAGCAGCCCTCAATTTCCACTAGCTACTCTGCTAGGGATGGGAGCTTGTGATCCTTTTCCCCATATATGCTAGAAGTTATGACTAACTTGATCTTGTACAAGTAAGCACAATTACTATGGGTTGACGTATATAATATTTATGTCATATCCAGAAGTCAGCATTTTACAACTCTCTTCTTCAACTCCTGCATCTTATATTCATTCTATTATATTTTTCTTAATATTTAGTTTGTAAGATAATTTAAAATATCTTTAAATAGTTTGGAAAGAAATACTCTACATAGGTAAACAGTGCTCCAATTCCCAGAAAATATGGATTATTAAATAAAAATTTGCCATCAGGCACAGGGAAACTTCATATGAGCTATTGGTCCAATGTAGACAGAAGTTTCTGTCCCACCCAGTTCTGCAGCTGATCAGCCCCAAATAAATACAAAAAGGCTTATATTAATTATAAACTGTTTGACCTATTAGCTCAGGCTTATTATTCACTAGCTCTTACAACTTAAACTAACCCATAATTCTTGTCTATGTTTAACCATGTGACTTGGTATCTTTTCTCAGTGAGGCATTCCCATCTTTTTTCCTCTACATTTGGCTGGTGACTAACTCTCTGCCTTTGCACTTTGCAGATTCTCTTGATCTTGTCACCTCACCTATATTTTATGCCTGATTAATGGTCAATAAGTGTTTAATTAAACTAATACAAGTGACTAATCTTTAATATGTATAAGAGCATTATTTTACAGCACAAGAACTCTGAATCTAATCTCTGTTTATTAGTTTTTTTTGATGACCATTATCCAATACAATTCTGAAACAACTCTCTAACCACAGAAAAAGAACCATAATCCATTTGTGGGGGGAATGTGGGTATAGTTTTCTAGGTTTTATCTGCTGATTGGGGTCACTAATAGCCTTATGGGGATCCAAAGAAAATTTAGGAGTATTTTTAAGTCATGACTTGAGTGTCTTATGAGGAAACATTAACAAATATATTATGAAACATTTGAACATCTGGTCTATCTGCTCTCATTGGAGAATATTTGATTCCTTGATCAAACCAGATTTTTCTTAATCCAGAATCAATCCACAGCCTCTCATTTCTTGAAATGAAAACAAAAACAAAACTTTCCCCCAAAGTGGCATATCTTTTGATGTAAATTTTTGAAATAAAGGCATTTTCACAATATATAGGTTAAATCCAGCAGCACTTATAATCAAATGTCTTTTAGCTGCTATTGTTCCTTCCTCAGCAGTCAACAATTCAAAGACAAGAAAATATCATAGACTATTCAGATTTTCTGTGTATTTTTCATCTTTACATGCTTTTTTCATTTACTCTCTTTCTCTTCTATTCTTTTTTTTTAAGATGGTTACTCTGTATACCTGACTGACCTCAAACTTACAGAGATCAGTCTGCTTCTGCTCCGCAAGTGCTTAGATTAAAGTCATATGCCACTACAACAGACTATTCTTTTTCTTTTATGAAGGACCTTCTCTGTCCACTTTCTTTTGTCTCCCAAGCTTACCAGTATTTTTAAACACACTATAAACCATTTGCAGGTTTTTTTTTTTTAATTTGATTCTGATTTTACTGTATATCTATCCTTTTCTGAACACATGAAGCTTTAATCTGCTAAGGGATATGGCTAGGATTAAAATTGCAGGTTTTGTGGCTTGCTCCACAACATTCATTGACTTCCTGAGAGTCTAGCTTCATTAAGGAACTACGGATAAGAGCCACTTTTATTGCCACAACTCTATAAAGTTTCTAGGTCCATACTATCACCAACATGCCTGATGCAGGCTGTTGATAAATACCATTTAAAAATTTTGTGGCTGAGTCTCTCATAATATCTGCAAGGTTTTTGCCATTAATTCTAAGTCAGGAAGTCTTTCATAAAGGAGCCATACCTCTACTTACTGCCAGCAAGCAGACCCTACTGGAGAAAAGGAAGTTACCAGGAAGATGCACTTGATATAGTTATTATCTTTCTAGAATTATTTTTTTTTAAACTTTCTCAAGCTTTATGTAAAAACACTTGCCAAAGGTTTGGACATCATTTATAGACAGATGTTTCTATAACCTGGTCCCAAATCTGTTCATTTCCAAAGGAAAAAAAAATAGGCTTATATTAATTATAAGATAATTGACCACTTAGCTCAGGTTTATTATAAACTAGTTTTTATTCCTTAAACTAAGCCATAATTCTTGTCTATGTTTAGCCATGTGTGATGTTGTACCTTTCCTCAGTGCAGCATTCTCATCTGGCTTCCTCTGCATCTAGTTGTTGACTGACTCTCTGCCTTTCCTCTTCCCAGATTCTTTCAGTCTGGTTGCCCCACCTATACTCCTTTCCCTGCTACTGACCGATTGTTGGCAGAGGTTTAGGCCCACCAGGTCCCACAGCCATTTATTCCCAAATAAACACACAGAGGCCTTCATTAAATATAAACTGATTGTCCTATTATCTCAGGCTTCTTATTAACTCTTATAACTTATATTATCTCTTAATTCTTCTCTAGGTTGCCACAAGGCTTAGTATCTTTTTCAGCAAGGCAGTGATATCTTGTTTTCTCTGTGGCTGGGACACAACACCACACTAAGCTTACCTCTTCCCAAAATTCTCCCATTCTCATTGTTCCACCTCTATTTCCTGCCTGTTCACCATGTCTTTACTTTCTGCCTGGCTATTGGCCAATCAGCATTTTATTTAAAATAATACAAGAAATAGGGCATATACCATTGTCCCACAGCACTTCCACCATTAAAAAAAAAAAAAAAAAGAACTCTTGATCTATTTTCCTTTGTTTAGCTTTTCTCCTGACCATTATCCATAACAACTTGCAACCAATATTTTAAACAAAGGAAAATATCCATAGTCCATTTTTGGGGAATGTGGGTGTGTTTTCTTCCTGCTGATTGGGGGCACTGATAATCTTATTGGGACCTAAAGAAAATTTAGAGTTATAATCAAGTTGTGACTAGATTATCCTGTGATGCTTGATCATCTTAGGCTGCACTCTTGAATCAATTATGGATGTAGAACTCAGAAACTGGACCATCTTCTCCTATCAGAGATTTCTCAGGGGATCTTCCTTGATCAAACCTGATTTTTCTTAACCAAGAATGAATCCACAGCCTCTCATTTCCTTTGGAAACAAAAGCAAAACCTCTTCTCCAAACAAACACACCTTTTTTTTTTTTTTTTTACTTCAATTTTGAAGTCAAAAGTTATTTTCAAAATACCTTTTTTGGATTAATTCAACAGTATTTTAAACAAATATCTTTTAGCAGATATTGCTTCTTCCTCAGCATTCAAACAATATAAAGCAAACAATAACATACAGTATACAGACTTTCTATGTATTTTTCACCTTTATTTGGTTTATTTTAACCTTTATTTCTTTTATTTTTATTCTTAATATTTGGCTTTTTGAGACAGAGTTTCTCTATGTATCTTTGTTCTGGAACTCATTCTGTAGACCAGCCTGTCCTTGAACTCAAAGACATTCACATGTCTCTGCCTCCCAAGTGCTGGGACTAAATGTGTGTGCCACTACACCTTGAACTCAAAAAGATTTGTCTGCCTCTGACTACCAAGTGTTGGGATTAAAAGTATGTGCCATCACACTCAACTACTCTCTTTCTTTATTTTAAGGACTTTTTTCTTTTTTCATTCCAAGCCTATATATATTTTTAACACACTGTAAACCATTTAGAGGTTTTCTTCATCTGAATCTACTTTTACTGTATATCTCTCTTTTGCTGACCTCATGGTCATGCTAAGCAATATGGATATGTTACAGCTGTGGCTTTGTTGGCTGAATCCAGCCCACTTCTTACCTTTCTGAGATTTCAGCCTCATGGTTGTGGTACCAGATGGAGCCATGCTTATTGCCACAATTCTATGATGTTTCAAGGTTCATGCTGCCACCAAGAAGCTAAAACACACTGTACATAAATATTCTATCTTGCTCAAGGTATTGTACCTTTACAGCTCATTTAAAATGTAATGCACATTTCTAGTCTTTGAAAGTCATTATTACCAAATAATTAGGACAAAATTGAATTCAGGTTAATAATTAGTTACCTATTATAATCTAACTTGTAGTCATAACAGGTATGTTTCAAGGTTAAACAAGGATGAATATTAGACATGTCATCTTCAAACTCTTCAGAGGTCTATAGAATATAACATTTAAGAGGGTTTAATTACATAGGTAATTTTTTATGACACAGAGACATATCTGCTCCTAATTCAAAGAAGACAATCACATTGAAGAAAATGCACATGGAGTTCACTTTCTTTGTGGCAAAAGTAATCCATTGGGCAATAAATGTCTTTGAATTCACTGTTAACAGTATGCTGTCCTAATTGGACAAGCAGGACACAAAAGAAAGTAAATGCCAAACATTGTCAAGATAGGGCAGGGAACCCTGATGTTGAAATAGGAGCGGCGGGGCTGCATCCCCAGCACCCCAGCCGCCTGATAGCTTATGCCTGAAATAAGAACACACAAACTGTATTCATTTAAAGACTGCTTGACCCATTTCTATCTAGCCTCTTCTAGGCTAATTCTCACATACTAATTTAGCCCATTTCTAATCATCTGTGTAAGCACCCCAAGGTGCGCTTACTGGGAAGATTCTAGCCTATGTCCATCCTGGGTTGGAGGAGCTTCATTGCCTGCATCTGCCTGGGAGAGCGGAGCATGCCTCTCTGTCTGAGGCATCTGGCTCTGAGAGGAGCTGCATTACTTCTGACCTCACTTCCTCTTCCTCCCAGCATTCTCTTCTGTTTACTCCACCCACCTATGTTCTAACCAATAAAATGGGCCAAGCCAGTTTCTTTATTAGCCAATGACCTTCCTCCATCACCCTGACTGCATTTCAGGCTGGAGAGAGTGGGGGAGGGGGAAGGAAATGGGAGGCCGAGGCAGGGAGGAGGCAGAATTTTTTAATAAAAAATAAAAAAAATAAAAAAAAGAAATGGACGAAAGAAACAAGACGAAAACAATGGTCAAAATAACAAGAACAGGTCATTACCTAGAAACGATAACATGGAATGCAAATTAATAAAATCCTCTGTATAAATAAAAAAAGATAAGGAAAACAGCTTCAGAATATCTTGATTCACAAAATAGTATGTCTAATATGCTAGACCTATAGTCCAAAGATAGATGCCCCAATGTTGCAGAGGAACTTTGAGTGACTGTTCAGGTAGCCAACTGTTTCTGTAATTTCTTACATGTTTTATATATCACTTGGTTGTACTTGCTGCTTACTCAGTTAATATTATTTCCTTCTTGGCTCTACGAGGGAATTGAAGACTAAATACAGTTTTCCTTGTTTGTATCGTTATATATAGTTACAGTATTTCTTATTTATGTGACAAACAAAGCACGTTATGATAGAAAGTAATTAGGTACAAGACTTTGAACTCACCAACATAGATATGGAGTATTTTCTCTAAATTTGTCAAATACAAATGGACTGGACATTGAAATATACTTATTGCCTGTATATATTGTATATAGATATTGTACTTTTAATATATAGTTTTTCTAATATTAGTTATAGTCTTCTTCATTTTAGACAAAAAAGAGGAATATAGTGAGATGTCATTTATATTTTAATAAATAAAGATTGCTTGAAGATCAGAGAGTAAAACAATTGCACTAATCAGCCATACAGACCAGGCAATGGTGGCACCCACAGTTAATTCCAGTAGTCAAACTATTGTGCCATATAAAATGGACAGTAGTGATGCACACATTTAATACCAGCACTAGAGAGAAATATAAGATGGGAGGAGACAGGTTTTAGTCTCAGTCTCATTCTGAGGATTCCTGGAGGCTGGATTGACATTTTCAGACTGAGGTAGAGGTACAATCCAGTGGCTGTCTGTTTTGCTTTTCTGGTTTTCAGGTTGAACCCCAATATCTGTATCTGGGTTTTTATTTTTTTATTTTTTGTATGGGGGCAATCAACCACTTTCTGATGAAAAAAAAAGGTGCTATGTTTGGTCTTAGACTAAAGGCTTGAGGCACAAATAAAAAAATGATTTTCTAAGTAGTTTTGAGTCTTGCATTGCATGAGGATTACATGTTTGGTAATATAAGCCTGATCAAGAGTACATTACTGGGGAAATTAGAGACCCTACAGATTAACCTTCTATGTTTTTTTTTAAACTGGCTATGTTGTTAAAGTAACACTCAGATATTGATATTTATGCGCATGGATTTTTGTTACTTCCAACAATTGTCAGAGAAGCTTTTGTTTATAGTGAGTAATGGTTAATATTGATGCATAACAGTTTAAAACTCTAAAAATAACTGATTATGAATGCTCATCCATAAATGGAACATTGATGTCAAACTCCAACCAAGCCAAATTTAAGATCATTGTCTCTTGTTGTATGACTTAAACATTAAATTTTTAAACGGAAATATATATATATGTATATATATGTATATATATATAACTCTAGTTGCAAATAATTCTGAGTTTCTGTATTATTTGTGAAAAGAGTTTCACAACAATTTAAATAGTCTTAGGTATGTGTAGATAAAATATTTGTGGAGATTTGTGCAACAAACCTAAAGAAACACAGTAACTGTCAGAAAAAAATATATTGTCATTATTATTCCTAGCTTACTTATTAACCATAGCATGTTAAAATATAAGTTCTATACAACACACTATATTCTTTTCCAAAGTGAAAATTCACAATGATTTTAAATGAAGAATAATGTCCTCTTGGTAGGTTTTTATTTCATTTGCTGTCATAGCAAAGGATTATTTGTGTATCAGTAAGGCAATCATTTCAAAAGAAAAAAAAACTCTTAGAAGTTAAGAAGTAATCTTTAAAACTACTCTAGATCTTTTCATTATCTCAGAATTTAAAAGCCATGCACAGGAACATGTAAGAAATTATAGTATAAGATTTTGCATTGTACAGTAAGAGAACTTGTTAGTTACAGGAAAAGGAACTAAGCATTGTGTCATTTAGAAGTTTTTACAATTAAAAGTTTTATTCCTAGAGGAGCTACAAGACACTTAAATGAAATGCTAACAACAAATTAAATGCTTTATAGGTCAATCATCCCATTAGGTGTCTTTAGGGAAGCTGTTTTCATAGAACGCTTGCCATAACCTATTTGCATAATGATCGCATCTTAACTGTGCCTTCTGCTCTTTTATGCCATGTTGTTTATCCTGATGCATAGCTGATATAGTAAGATGTAAAGGATATAAAAGCTGCTATTTAAAGCAAATAAAATTTGCAAAACTCAGACATAGTAAGCTAAGCATATTAAACCTGACAGTGAGCCTTTAAAAACCATAGCTGTGATTTGATTAAAAAAAAGATATTTCTTCTCATGCACTGACAACAACAGAGGAGAAAGATAAAGTGATAACATAGATATCTACTGAGAAAACAAAAAGCAAAATGAAACAAAAGAGCTTCCTATGGAAGAAATTAGTATTTGAGCATCTAACTTTTAACATCATTCACCTACACAGCCTGAATAAACTTTGCATTTTTTTGGTCCATCATTTTGCTTTGTTTAGTACACACACACACACACACACACACACACACACACACAGACACACACACCATAGAGCATTTGCAAACATATTTTGGTAATGAATTATGCATGTTATAGTGTATATATGTATGTAAGTATTCAGAGTTTCAGGGTTTTAAGCATATATAGACAAAATGTTTTTGGAAGCAAATTTAATACCCTTAAACTAACTTCTAATAATAAAAACATTCTCATCTTTAATATATTTTTCAGTGTTGAAATATGAAGCGGCGGGGCTGTGTCCCCAACACCCCGGCCGCTTGGCTAGCTTATGCCCGAAATAACAACACACAAACTGTATTCATTTAAAGAACTGCTTGGCCCATGAACTCTAGCCTTTACAGGCCAATTCTCACACCTGGACTAGCCCATTTCTAGAAATGTTTGTAAGCACCCCAAGGTGCGCTTACCAGGAAGATTCTAGCCTATGTCCATCTTCATCGCGTGTGCCTCAGAGAGCAGAGATATCGCGTCTACCCGGGAGAGCTGAGCATGGCGTCTCTTCAGGAGCAGAGCAGAGTCTGACCTCACTTCCTCTTCCGCCCAGAATTCTATTCTGTTTACTCCTCCCATCTATGTTCCAAGCCATGAGGCCAAGCAGCTGGTTTATTATAACTTAACCAATGAAATAAACAGATTGATATATGACACTCCCACATCATTTCAGTGAACTGTATTTTATTTAACACATTACTTTTACTTAATAATTTATTTTTAATGTGCTAGAGTTATGTACCATGTGTTTTCTTGTGCATGTGTGGGAATGATTTATCTAAGGATCTTTCTTAGGCCTCTCTTTGACTCCATGTTAAATATAAATACCACTGGAAGAATTCAGATGAGATTCAAAGTGTATTTTATCAAGTGGGAAAAGCTTATGTCAGAGGGTAGGAAAGCACAAACTCAAGGGATAAGAGTTGAAAATGTTCAGATGTGCCATTGTAGAGAAGAATACTTTCAAACTGGGCAAGCATGGGCAATAATAGTCAAAGATGCTATTGTGCTGGCTTAATTTTAGAAGGTTTAATCATATTTGGAGTTCCTGGGATATACTGCTTTACAGAGGGTCACTTTTGTTATTTGTTTTCCTTGAAAGTCAGAAAGTGCCATTTGTATTGAGTCTCATAGGAAGGAACACATTGGATATGTTTGCTCTTTGTCATACAACTTCCTGTAAGTTAGGAACCTTCTAAAATTTAGGTCTTCTGGAAATCAGGTTTAGATAGTTATCAATTAATGACCTTCCTGGAAGTTCATGATGTCTCCATCTTTCCTCAGGGCTAGAGTCATATATAAGTTAGCATTCCTCTGACCTGTTATGAGAGACTTACAGTTTTAGCCATTGGTGTACAAGCTGTTGACTGTGCAGAGAGGGACCAGAACTAAGATCTCCTTATCAAACCAATATTAAAGTGAATACATATCAGACACATTTACATACAGATTTATAATATACTATATATATTACATTTTATAAATATTGCATATTATATATATTATATTAC
>NW_026068350.1:56573-74783 GCF_014885135.2 Alexandromys fortis
TATATTACATTTTCTTAAATAACCCCTCTTTCTTTTTAACTCATTGTTAATGAGAAAATATTCAGGTAAAAACAATTGCTCTGTCATTTATTTATTTATATATTTTTTATTTCTTATTTGATCTTTATGCTCCCAGCCTTTCATTTACCAAATGATGTGGGAAATAATCACCCAAAGGCAAATGAGTCAAAATAGAAAGTTTCTTTCTTGATGTTAAAAAATTTACATTTTCATGGGGCTAGACAATTATCTTAGTGATTAGGAGAGCATACTGTTGTTGTAGATTATCCAAATTCTGTTTCCCAGAGACCATGTAGAGTATTTCACAGGCTTCTATAAATCCAACTTCAGAGTGCCTGAATCTTTTTTCTGACCTCAGAAGGCACTACACTCAAATTTACCCCCTCACACACCTAATAAAGAAATAAAACAAAAAAGGCAGACAGCAAATTTTCATAACCAGTAGGTACACTTTGTAAGCAGCAATCAAAATTCACTTAATATTCTGCTTTGTATCACAGGTTTCATTTACTTATCAGTATTTAAGATGTTGTGTTATCATGTGTATTTTTGTCATTATTTGAATTACTAGGTTTATTAATAGAGCTAAACCAAGAATAGACTTCATCAAAAATATTTTACTTACTCATTCAATTAGTTGCTTAAATATCTTAATTACTATCACTTTAATTAAAAGGAAAACTTTAGGATCAAAATTTAAGTGTTTTCTACTTAATCTTTTTTGGCAAAGCAAATTGTGAAAATATTATTAATAAGTACATTGTACTTGTTAATTTTATGTACCGGTTTGAGTGGGTTTAGGAGGGTCAGGTGTTTAGTTAAAACTTCCTTTGAGTATCTGTGTGGATGATTTTGGGTGAGATTAGCATGTGAATTAATAGATTTGCTTTCTAATGCAACTTGTAGATTTTACAATTGAAGGCCTAAATAGTCTGTCCCTTCCACAAATAAAAAAAAAAATACTCACTGTTTGAACTATTACACATACCCTTTTCTTTTCCCTTAGAGTCATAAAAGGTTTGTTAACTGTTCTGGCTTCTTGAATCTATTATATTAAAGACTATTTTGTCAACTCTTCCATTCTACTATAGAGCCTGGAATGCATCAATCTTTATAACTACATGAGTAAAATACTTTTAAGGCTTTTTCTCCATATATACAGAAAGAGGTGCCACACTGATTGTGTTTATGTGTATATCTCTTTTTAACTGATTGTGTTTATGTGTATATCTCTTTTTACTATAACATTTAAAAAAATGTATTTCAAAGTTTTATATAAGCATGCATTTCTCTAATTGATATTCTTTATTTTTCCACCGATATACTGAAGGAAGAGTGACACATAAGGTGGGGTTTAGGACCTTACTTTCCTATGTTTAATAGTGCATTTGCATGTGTTTTGCTCTGGAAAAGTTGAATACCCCAGTCTTTTTAGATTAGGGTTACCATTTTTATGATGAAATCAAATGACCAAAAGCAACTTGGGGAGGAAAGGGTTTATCCATACAAAGTTCCATATAATACTTTATCATCAAAAGCCATGAGGATCAGAACTCAAGCAGAGCAGGATCCTGGAAGTTGGAGCTGATGCAGAGGTCATGGTCAGTTTCTGCTTACTGACTTAACTCTCCAGGTTTGCTGAACCGTCTCTCTTTTCTAACCCAGAACTACCAGGCCAGTGATTGTACCACTCACAATTGTCTGGGCCCTCTCTCTTTAATAGTTAAATAAGAATCCACCCTATAAGCTTGCCAATAGCCTGATTTTATGGAGATACTTCCTTAATTGATATTTCCATCTCTCAGATGACTTTAGCTTATGTTAAAGTGGCATAAAATTTATCCAGTGCATCATCATAAAAAGATTATCCCTGGTCATTAATTTGTTTTTTATTGAGAATAAGAAAAAAAAAAGTTTCCGCCTGCTCCCAGCCTCCCATTTCCCTCCCCCTCCCCCCACTCTTCTCCCCCTCCCCCCACTCCTCTCCCCCTCCCTCTCCTATCCAAAGAGCAGTCATGGTTCCCTGCCCTGTGGAAAGTCCAAGGTCCTCCCCCCTCCGTCCATGTCTAGGAAGGTGAACATCCAAACTGGCTAGGCTCCCACCAAGCCAGAACATGAAGTAGGATCAAAACCCCTTGCCATTGACCTTGGCTTCTCATCAGTCCTCATTGTTCGCCATGATCAGAGAGTCCGGTTTTATCCCATGCTGTTTCAGTCACAGTCCAGCTGGCTTTGGTGAGCTCCCAATAGATCAGCCCCACTGTCTCAGTGGGTGGGTGCACCCCCCGTGGTCCTGACATCCTTGCTCGTGTTCTCCCTCCATCTGCTTCTCATTGGGACCTTGGGAGCTCACTCCAGTGCTCCAGTGTGGGTCTCTGTCTCTATCTCCATCCATCACCAGATGAAGGTTCTATGGTGATATGCAAGATATTCGTCAGTAATGCTATAGGATAGGGTCAGTTCAGGTTCCCTATCCTCAGTTTCCCAAGGGACTAACTGGGGACATCTCCTTGGGCTCCTGGGAGCCACTCTAGGTTCAAGTCTCTTGCCAACACTAAGGTGGCTCTTTTAAATAAGATATGTGCTTCCCTGCTCCCCTATCCAACCTTCCTTTATCCCAATCTTCCTGTTTCCCCAAGTTCCCCCAATCCTCCCCTTCTTACTTTTCTCTCCCTGTCCCCCCCTTATCCCCAACCCACCCCACCCCCAAGATCCCAATTTTCTCCCCGGCAATTATTGATTCTTAAGAAAACCATACATATTGGACTAACCATTTAACTAAAATTACAACTTTTAAATATTTAAATATCTTCTTTAAAATTACAACTTTTAAATATTTAAAGATTTTGTTTATGTACATTTCATTATCCTTGACCCTAACATACAAATGTAAGAATTGGTCAGCATCATTAAATTGTTGAATGTTGATAGAATATTTTGTATAAATTTTCTTTTGTTAATTTAGTAATTTATTCAGAAAATTTATGTAACATTGATTGAGTAAAATTTTAGGTTATTTTTATCTTTTCAATAATAAATAAATAAAACTAGGTAAGAATTTCAAGAGAGCATGGAAGAAGTACAAGCCTGAAATACTTAAAGAGAAGTAACATAAATACAAAAGGAGTCAATCAATTAAAAATCACTTTTAGGATGAGGTATGAAAATTGGTTAAATTCATGTATTCTTATGCTTCTTTCATTTCTGTCTATCCATTATACAAATAATAAGGGAAAGAATATATATATAACAAGAGATAGCAAGTGACTAAATTTCAGAATTCACTTTTTTAATTTCTGTGGGCCACTAGCAAATTAAAGCATTGCTATATATGTATTTTAAATTAAAACAATCATACTTTGAAAATAATAGTTTAATATATGCAGAGTCCTTCAAAGACTCAGACCTAGATCTCACTTGGGGTGGCAAGGGAATAAAGAAAAGACAGATACACAACCTGACAGAAATACTGGGATCAGGTAGACTGGACGCTCTGGTTGAGAAGCCCTAAAACTTTTGAAGTTCAGTATTTTTATTATATAGAGTAGAAGAGGGAGGCAGGATTACTTCATATAACTGTACAGGGAAGCAGATAGTACACAGTTTGATCAGAAGTAAGATCTGACTAATCTTCATAGGAGCAGTCTCTGGAGGAGTGCACTTTTCAGACCAAGAGAAAAGAAAACTAAGGTGGATATTTTCTTCTAAAAAAACAAACAAATAAAAAACCCAGTCAACACTCACATCCATCCCACTGAAAAATCCTTTAGCATTTCCCTCTGAAACTAATGTGGTAGGGCTTTGGGAGTGTAGGCTTGTGTGGGAGACACTGGTATTTTTGTCTGGGACTGAGGGTATAATCTTTCATATGGCAGTTCCAATGTCAACAGCATACCTTCACCCAGGACCTCTCACATTCATGGCTTCCTCTGCTCATCACAAATGTCAAAAAGGAGCATGAGTTTATTTTCAAGCAATATGGATTTATATATAAAAACCTATGCTACCATTACATTTATGTAAAAATCATATAATGAAGAGCTACACATGAACAGTTTTTCTAAGATAAATTTATAAGTTATAAGGCTAATTTTTTTATACAACAAAAGCATGACCTCTGCAGCACAGTTTAGACTAGATGATTTAGTTTTTATGGCCCAAAAACATTCAATATGCACAGAAACTACCCTTTTTAAGAATTTAATATAGCTTTTTTTTTCAGTTTATTTATATACAGGGTTACATTGACAGATTTTCAAACGTTGAACCATGCCTGCATCTCTGGGATGAAGCCTACTTGGTCATGGAGGATGATTTTCAGATGTGTTCCTGAAATCAGTTCGCCAGTATTTTAGTGAGTATTTTTACATCAATATTCACATGTGAGATTGGTCTGTAATTCTCTTTCTTAGTAATGTTTGGGTTGGGTACCAGGGCAATTGTAGCCTCATAAAAAGAATATTCCTTCTGTTTTTGTTGTGTAAAACAATTAATTTTCCTTTAAGTTGTCCAACTTTGTAGAATACAAGATTTTGAAATATAAGCTGATGATTTTGTGGGTTTTCTCTGTGTCTGTTGTTATGTCTCCTTTTTCATTTCTGATGAAATTTGCATAGTTTCTGATGTAAACTTGGATATGCTCTCTCTTCCTTTTGGTTAGTGTGGATAAAGGTTTGTCTATTTTGTTGATTTTTCTCAAAGAAACAACTTTTTGTATCATCCATTATGTCTATTGTTTTCTGTGTGTCTATTTTGTTAATTTTAGCTGTTTGATTATTTGCTGCCATCTATTCCCCCTGGGTGGGTTTGCTTCTTTTTCTTCTAGAGTTTTCAGGTGTTCTGTTAACTCACTAATGTGGGATTTTTCCAACTTCTTTATGTAGCCATTTAGTGCTGTGAGCTTTTCTGTTAACACTGCTTTCATTGTGCCCCATAAATTTAAGTATGCTATGTGTCATTTTTGTTGAAATTTAGAAAGTCTTTATTTTTTCTTTTATTTCTTCCTTGACCCATTGGTGGTTCAGGTGAGCATTGTTTAACTTCCATGTGTTTGTTGTGGGCTTCCAGAAATTATTGTTGCTTTTGAATTCTTATTTTAAGTCATAGTGATTTGAAAAAAAATTTATGGGGTAATTCCATTTTTTTTTGTACCTGTGGAAGTTTGCTTTGTTACCGAGTATGTGGTCAATTTTTGAGAAGGTTCCTTGAGGTGCTGAGAGGAAGGTATGTTCTTTTATGTTTGGAGGGAACAGTTCCATAGATGTCTATTAAATCCATTTAAGTCATAACCTCTGTTTTTTTTCCTTATTTCTCTGTTAAGTTTCTGTCTGACAGACCTGTTCAGTGATAAGAGTGGGGTATTGAAATTTCCCATTATTAGTATGTGGGCTTTAATGTGTGACTTAAGCTTTAGCAGTGTTTTTTGTACATATGAGTGTGCCCTTGTTTGGGGGGCATAGGTGTTTTTCAGTATTGAGATTTTCTCTTCATAGATTTTTCTTGTGACTAATATTAAATGTCCTTCTTTGTCTCTTTTGATTGATTTTAGTGTGACATCTATTTTTTTTTGATATTAGAATAGCTACAGCAGCTTGTTTCTTAGGTCCATTTGTGATGTGGGAATCTGTTGATTTCATTGGTTAATTAATGAAGAAACTGCTTGGCCTGATAGGTTAGAACATAGGTGGATGGAGTAAACAGAACAGAATGCTGGGAAGAGAGGAAGTTAGGCAGATGCCATGCCGCTCCTCTCCAGGGTAGATGCAATGAAGCTCAAGCCCAAGATGGACGTAGGCTAGAATCTTCCTGGTAAGTCACCACCTCGTGGTGCTACACACATTAATAGAAATGGGCCATGCACTGTTTAAATGAATACAGTTTGTGTGTTGTTATTTCGGGGCATAAGCTAGCCAGGCATCCAGAGCTGGGTGGCAGGAACACTGCCTGCTGCTCCTCCTACACATTTGATTAAAAAGTTTTTTTTTCCAACCCTTCCCTCTGAGACAATGTGGGTCTTTGTGGTTGAGGTGTGTTTCTTGTATGCAGAAGGATAGATTTCCACATCCAATCTATTATCCTGTGTCTTTTTCTAGGTGAGTTGAGTCCATTTATATTAAGGGATACTAATGAACAATGATTGCTAGTTCCTGTTATTTCAGTTTTCATTTTTGATGGTGTTATTGTGTGTGTTTTTCTTTGGGGGGATTTGCTGCTGTGAGATCATCTATTGTCTTTTTTTTTTTTTTTTTTTTGTGGATGTAGCCAACTTCATTGGGTTGTTTTCCCATATAACACTTTGTGAATAACTGAGTTTGTGGCAAGGTATTCGTTAAACCTCATTCTATCATGGAATATCTTTTTTTCTGCATCTATGGTGATTGAAAGTTTTGCTGGCTATAGTCATCTCGGCTGGCATCCATGGCCTGTTAATGACTTCGTTACACTTAAGCAGGAATTTCTGGCTCTTGTTACCACTGAGAAGTCAGGTGTAATCCTGAAAAGTATGCCTCTATATGTTACTTGTCCTTTTCCATTTGCAGCTTTAGTCTGTATGTTTAGTCTTTTAATTTTTATGTGGGGAGGTGAATTTCTTTTGGTCCAGTATATTTGGTGTTCTTTAAGCTTCTTGTATCTTCATATTGTTCTTTAGGTTGGAAAAGTTTGTTTGTTTGTTTGTTTGTTTTTCTATGATTTTGTTGAATATATTTTCCCTGCTTTTGAGTTGGACTTATTTTCCTTCTTTGATCTCTATTATTCTTAGGTTTTGTCTTTTCATGCTGTCCTATATTTCCTGGATATTTTGTCTTAAGCTTTTGTTAGATTTAATATTTCCTCTATTGTATCTACAAGTCTTGAGAGTCTTCCTTCTATCTCTTGAGTTCAGGAACCACAAATGGTTTACTGATCATTTCCTAATATTTTCCATTTCCAGAACTTCCATGTTTTTTTTTTTTTCTGTATTGTCTCTATTTAAGTTTCCATGTCTTGATTAATTTCTTTCATCTCTTTGAGTGCTGTTTTTTTTAAGGGACTTGTTGATTTCTTTCAATTTTTGTTTGTCTTTTTCTCTATTTCTTTGAGAAATTTTTTTCATGTCCTCTATAAGGGCCTCAAACATTTTACTAAAGTTATTTTTAGGTGATTTTCTTCTGCTTCATCTATATTGGGTTGTTTAAGTCTTGCTGTTGTAGAGCCACTAGTTTTTGCTTTTAGTGTTGTTGAGTGTGTTCTTACCTTGTTTACACATCTTTTCCTCAGGAACAAAACAAAGTTGTCCACTTTCTTCCTATCTCTACAATAAAGTACTTGACGTTCTAGCTAGAGCAATAAGACAATAAATGGAGATCAATGAACTACAAATTGGAAAACAAAAAGTCTAATACTCATTAATTACTGATGATATCATAGTTTACAAAAGTTACCCAAAAATTCTATCATGGAACTTATAAAAATCATAAACACCTTCAGTAATGTATCAGGATACAAGATTAAGTCAAAAAAATCAGAATCTCTCCTTTATACAGATAATAAATAGGCTGAGAAAGAAATCAGGAAACCATCACTGTCAGGGGCCAGCCACCACAAAATACCTTTCTCCAGAGAGGAGACATGGAATTTAGGAATATAGTAAAGAATAAAAAGATGTAAATGAAAATAATAAAATGCAGTAACACATAGGATAATATTGGGAGGGAATTTGTCATTGAATACTGAAAATTCACCCATGTGTGTTTTATTTTCCAACTGGTCAATATACCACTGACCTCAAAAGTTAGGAGTAAAACAAAAGACTGCATTGACATACATATTGAAAATCATGGGCTACATTCATTTCTTATTCACTAGGCTCATGCCTTAGAACAAAGACTCTGTAGGCAAACCACTCAATGGGTGGAATCCCAAGTTAATTCCATAAATGGAACTGGGATTTAGTTGGATCCTTAGACTTGTTTTAGATAGGAACCAACTACTTCCCTATTTGAGGAGCACAAGGTCTGTCAACTGGACATACCTGTTGACAATAGCCTTAAAAGAGCAGAACTCTAATTTACAACTAGGTGGGACCTTTGTTAGAAGCACAATAACCTTGAATGAACTAAAAACAAGTCCCAAATTCTCTGACCATTGGTCTTATTGGGCCTCCACAATTTATTTCTTTTTTAAAATTAATTTTAATAAAGCCTGTGCTTCTGCAACAGGACAGATGATTATGTCTGCCTTGGGATGAACACTTCTCCATTTCCCAGTTTTACCCATCTTTGGAAAATGCATTCTAATTTATGCAAGTTGATGTCTTAGGTGCCTGGAGGGAAAATGATCAAAATCCCTCCTTGAGTGCTGAGCTCTGTAAACAAAGGGTTAAAGGGAAAAGTACTTGGCTCTGTGTCTTGGAGCCAGGTTTCTGTCAAGAGAGTTCATTAGTAATCAGCTAATTCTAAAGAAGCAGATGCTACTTTGTGCTATGTATACTTCAATGGCTAATATATCTTCTTATTAAAGGAATAGAAGATAACCAGGTTTGGCAATACGCACTTGTGAATTAGTCTAGAGTATTTGGCTCTAAATTTGTCTTATGAAACATATAGAATTCAAGAATTCATTGCTAGTGTCAAACTTTTCTAGACAAGTTCTAAACATTTTCTAATCATTAACATCTTATAGTGAACATTACTAGTGTCAAACTTTTCTTAGACGGGTTATAGTCATTTTGTAACTTAACATCTTATAGTGAACCAAAATATTTACAGGTCAATACCAAAACATCATTTAACAGGTCATACCATAACACAACTTAACAAGTCATGATTCTCTTAAATCCATTCTAACCAAAAGAAAAGAAAATATTTTTGTAATGTGTGAAAGTCCAAATGCAAAGTTGCTTTTAAGCAACTGTCCCAGTCTCTGAGCATCAGAAAAAAAAAAAAAAAAAAAAAAAAAAAAAAAAAAAAAAAACTTAGGATACCTTCCTCATGTCTGAAGAGGGCTTTCATTCCTTTTTCCCCTGAGAAGGAAGTTGAGATCTCAGTTCCCAGGTTCTCTTAACAGCAGATAGAATACCTCATTGACAATCTGAGTTCTCAGTTTCTAGTCCAGCTCCAAAGTAAACAGAATTCAAACTGTAGCAAGTTGTAATTATCATAGCCATTGCAGCAAGGCTGCAATTGTAGCTCTGTGGATCCTGAGTTTCTGGAAGCAGCCCAGCATCATGGAGTGCAGAATGGCATCTGCTGTATAGCATGGTGGCAGCACTTCCCGTGGCTCAGGCACTCTTCTCTGTGGGGTCAGGAAAGGTTGGATCATAGTCTTTCACTCCAACTCCTCCATGGGACATTAGTAGCTATGATGTCAACAGGTCTTGTGTTCTGCTGGACACATTGAACCAAGCATTCTAGAAGCAATCTCTCTTGATCCTCATCCTGTGAAAAATCACAGACATATCCTCGACCACAAATTAATACAGGGTCAGGTCCTTTCCATCTTCCATTGCAAGGGTTTCTCTACCTTGCTTTGTCGAAAGTTGATTTTGTGCCATTATGCCATGATCTGTCTGCCACTAATTACTCATTGACATCCATATTTAAAAAGTTTAGCATAAACAGTGCATAATTTAAGGCATTTTGTCACATTTATGTATATAATTCTCCTGTTTATATCTTTTGAAGTTGTGTTTTCAAGGAGCTATGAGCATGCTCCACAATTTCTTTTCTTGAGGATTATAAGGAATACCAGTCTTTTGTTTGATATTGCATTGGGCACAAAATTTATGAAATGCTTTAACATATCAGGATCCATTATCTGTCTTTATTATTTTTGGGATGCTTATACATGAGAAAGATTTTAAGCAATGAGTTATTACATGCTTGGCAGCTTCCCCAGTTTGTGCAGAAGCCATCAAGAATTCTGAATATGTCTCTACAGCCACATGCAAATATCTCAATATTCCAAAATCTGAGACATGAGTAACATCCATTTGCCATATGTAATTAGGAAGTAGTCATAGAGGATTTACCCGCAAATGAGGTACAGGTCGATATTGTGGGCACACCTCACATTGCTTAACAATTTGGCAAACAGCTTCCCTTGTTAATTTAATTTTTTTTTTGTAAACTTAGACTATTTTGATGGTGCAAAGCATGTAATTGCTGAGCAAGATCAACCTGTGATAGAGTGATTATTTTTATGTCTATCAGCTAAAGAATTAATTTCGGTTAATGGACTGGGATGATTTAAATGTGCTCTGATATGTCCCACAAGGTAATTTCCTTCGTTGTATGGCCTCTTGAATCTGCTGGGATAGCATCTTAACTTTTTTTTTTTTATTGCTAGTCTCCATATAAGGGATGGTCTCTATGACCTGAAGAGCATTAAAATATATATCAGCTGTCAGTATGTAGATTAAAAACCTCATTTGCAATGTGTTGAAACACTATAGCCACAGCTCACAGCTTGACTATCTGAACTGAGGCTCATTCTGTCTGTACTGCATACCCTTTACCACTAACCACATATGCAGCCCTCCCATTAGAAGAGCCATCAGTGAAAATTATCAAAGCATCCTTTAAAAGATCTTTACTACCATTTTAGGGAAAATAAAGGAATGCAGTAGTGGAAACAGCAGTAAGGGTTCAGCTGGACAAAGATTACTAATCTGGCCTTGAAATTGAGCAAACACAATTGCCCAAGAATCATTCTTTTGGAATAACCATTTAATTTGTTCCTTAATATAAGGAACATTGAACATAGCTAGTTCCTTACTAAAATATCTCCTAGATTCTATTCTGCTCTTTTGTGCTAAGCAAGCTACTGCTTCAAAATAAAGATGTAATACCTTAACTGGTGATATGGGAAGGTACATCCAGAAAGGTGACCTGTTTTGCTATAAAACTGCTATAGGAACAAGTTTTTTGAGCACTATACATGCTTGCCAAGGTTTGTCTTAATTTATATAATGTATCTTCTGATTTTGTATAGCATGTTCTACCTGGAAGAGCACCTCTCTGGCAGTTTCTGAAAGTTGTCTATTAGAATTTGGATCACTGTCCCCTTTAAGTATTCCACTTAGAGGCTTGAGGTCTCCTGTGGGATATCTTAAATAAGGTCAGCCATTGGATGTCTCCCAACAACTTTTGGAAATTATTTAGAGTCTTTAAACCATCCTTCCTAATTTCTAATTTTTGAGGCTTAATTTCTTTGGGTTATAACATATGAGCTAAATACTGGAAAGGTAGGTGCCTCTGTTCTTTCTCTGTAGCAATACCTAAGCCAGCATGGATAAGGCTCTGTTGTAATAGTTCGTAAGTATCAAGTAAAACTCCTTAATCTCTATGGGGAAGCAGGATATCATCAATATCATGGAAAATATAACATGTGGAAATTGATCTCTGACAATTTGTATATCCTAAGCTACAAACTTCTGACACAAGGTTGCACTGTTTGCCATACCCTGAGGTAAGACACTCTGTTGTTACCTTTTCATTGGCTCTCTAAGATTAATTGAGGGGACACTGAAAACAAATCTTTGGCAATGTTGTGGTGCCAAAAGGATGGTATAAAAACAATCATTTAAGTCTAAAATGATTTTATGGGTGTCTTTTGATATAGCTGTAGGAGAAGGCAGTCCTGGTTGTAATTCTCTTATCAACTGAATGGTTGCATTAACTTCCCTTAAATCCTGAATTATTTTCCATTTATCTGATATCTTTTTAATCAAAACTGCAAGTCTGGCTAGTTGACAGGCTTAATTTGCTTATTTATTTTCACAAACACTTGACTTGCCTGAAACTGCAGTTCCCTGTGGCTACATTTTGCAGCTTGGATTTCAGGCTTGGATTCTGGGATCTGGACTTGAAGATGGGACATGCATGCTCCCTCTGCCACTTGGCCATTCTTCCTGTGTACTTGGGACCAGGCAGACAGGCCCTCATTGCCTGCTTTGCCTGGACCAGTCACAGGCCATGTTCAGTGGGTGGTCCTGCTACAGACTGTGACGGACTGGCAAATTTAGCTCAAGTTCTCAGGTGTCCACCATTACAGAAATTTTTAGATTGCCAGATTCATAAGCTTAGGCAGATATAGATATACCAATTTTTACTATCCTTGCTTTTAAAAAAAAAAAAATCTTGTAGTGACAAAATTAGAATTCCTAAATCCTCTCCTCTGCTATCCATATAGCTTGGCTAATAGCTCACTTAACCTCTAGGTATTTCCATTGACTAAGTCTAGGCACAGACTGTGGAAGGTATAGATAGCCCTTTAAACTTTCTTTGTCTCTCTTGTCTTCCCTAGCTATATTATTCAGCTTGGGTCAGACTCAGCTGGCCACAGCACATGCAAGAACTGCCACGGTCTCAGTGGTAATGTAGTCAAATTCTAGGTCAAAAACCACAGCCAGATTTCCTATACTCTTCCAAATCTGCTCAGCAGTGGTAGAGGCTTTAGCTCTGGGACCACAACACCAAAACTTGCAGGGGCAAAGCTGAGGCCTTACTGTTACCACTCCAAGTCCCAGAGCAGCACAAAGTTGGTGGTGGTGCCAGTGAAGGGGCAGGAATATAATATGTATAAACTCTAGAAACCTCTGCCTTTGTTTCTGCTTCATTTCAGCTCCTCTAGCTATCAAAATACATCCAAGCCACTGTACAGACAGTTGAATCCTATTTCCTTATACCATATTTACAAATATTTACAGTTTTACTCCTGATTTTATCTTTCTCACTTCTCTCTTATTTTAAAATTCTACTACTTATTTCTGAGCATTCATTACTTACCTTTCCACCTGTGATGCAGTTTTCTTTAGCGGTTCCTCATGTTCTCCTTTGTACAGCTGGTCACCCTTTTGTGTTTTTCATGGTTCTCCAATCAGGCCCATGTTGAACATCAATTGTTGGGGTCCAGCCTTGAAAAAATAATACCTTTCTCCAGAGTGGAGGCATGGGAATTTAGAAATATAGTAAAGAATATAAAGATGCAGATAAAAATAATAAAACAGAAACATATAAGATAGTATCAGGAAGGATTTTTTTCAGTAAATACTGAAAATTTACCCATGTTTTATTTTCCAACTGGTTATTATACCCCTGACCTCAAAAGGTAGGAGTAAAACAAAAGACTGCATTAACATGCAAATTGAAAATCGGGGGCTACATCCATTGCTCATTCCCTAGAAAAGTCTGGAAAGTAGCCACACCTGTTGACAATAGCCTTGATAGAGAAGAACTCTTATTTACAACTAGGTGGGACCTTTGTTAGAAGCACAATAACTTTGATTGAACTAAAAACAAGTTCCAAACTCTCTGACCTTTGGCCTCTTTGGGCCTCCACACATCACCCTTTACAATAGTCACAAATAACAGGAAATGTCTTTGAGTAACTCTAACCAAACACCTGGAAGACCTGTATGACAAGAGTTTCAAATATTCACTTAAAGATTTTGAAGAAGACACCAACAAATGGAAAAAGCTCCCATGTTCTTGGATAGGTGAAATTAACATAGTAAAAATGGCAATCTCACCTAAGGAAATTATCGATTCAATACAATGCCCAAAAAATCCCAGGAAAATTCTTCCTAAACCTCAAAAGAATAATATCTAACTTCACATGTAATAGCAAAAAACCCTGGCTATCCAAAACAATCCTGTACAACAAAAGAACTTCTGGAGGCATTACAATCCCTGACTTCAAATTCTACTACACAGTTACACTACTGAAAACAGCCTGGTATTGGCATAAAAGCAAATAAGAGGACCAACGGAACTGATTCAGAGACCCTGATATCAATCTATACACCTATGGACACCTGATTTTTGACAAAGAAATAAAAAATATCAAATGCAAAAAAGCATATTCAACAAATGGTTCTGGCATAACTGAATATCAACATGTAGTAGAATGAAAGTAGATCCATATCTATCAGCATGCACAAAACTCAAGTCCAAATAGGCCAAAGACCTCAACATAAAGCCAACCATATTGAACCTCATAAAAGAAAAAAGTGAGAAGTACACTTAAATGCATTGGTGTAGGATACCATTTTCTAAATATAACTCCAGTAGTACAGACACTGAGAAAAACAATTAATAGATGGGACCTTCTGAAACTAAGCAGCTTCAGTAAAACAAGACAAAACAGCAGCCAATAGAATGGGAAAAGTTCTTTACCAATCTCAAAGGATGATCTCCAAAATATATGAAGAACTCAAGAAAGTGGTCAGCTAAAGAACAAATAATTCAATAAAAATGAGGTGTAGAACTTGTAATGGTCTGCTTTGTCCCTTTAAGAGACAAGTCCTGTCCAACCCCTCCCCGATTCACCACTGAGGCAAGCAAATCTTCCTCAAAGCCTGCAGCCTGAGCCCTTCCTTTCCATGTCTCTCTCGAAGAGGCAGCTTCTGTCTATCCCTTCTCCCTATTTCTCTCCTTCCCCCACTGTTCCTCTCTCTCCCTCTTTCTCTGCTCTTCCCCCTTCGTCCCTTCCTTTCCATAATTCACTAAATAAATATAAACATCCAACTTCACTGTGCATGGCATGCCTTTCTTTCTTAGTCTCTCACCCACCACATGGCTTCCTGCCTGGGATCTGGATGTTTTCATGGCCTGCCATGGTTTCAGGACCTGCTGCCCACTGCCTGCTACTGTTTGGGCCACTCATGGACCTGCAGCATTTTATTAAACCATTACATTGGTGCCATCTGACATGATAGGCCCTCCCACTCTTCTCTCAGTGTCAGGATACGGAACTGGGTATTTTTTCCACAACAACCATGTGTTCCATTTGCCTGAACGCTGACATCAATGTACACAAGCAGCTTTGGTTGTAAGTTTTCCACTTTCAGCTCCCAACTACAGATTTCATGACCACAGTTGCGCACTTCACTGCTTTCCAGAGCTAAAAACATGACTGGATGACCCGGGATCAGTCCTCCCGAGCTAGCACTGCACATGATTTGCAGTGCATTTGACTGGGGGCCTAGAGGCCCTCGGTTTTTTTTTTTTTTTTTTTCTTCTTTTTTTCTTTTCTTTTCCTTTTTTTTTCTTTTCGACCACTTGTTAGTGGTCCCACTGTGAGAGACAGACGGCTCAGACCAGCAGCTTCTAGCCTCTCCGGCTTCTGGTCGCCCAAATCAGAGCCAGTCAGGAATCAACACCTCACCTTTAGATAGAGGACACTCTTATAAAAGCCCTATGGTGTTTGTCGCAGTTTCACACCCTGCCTCTGTTATGCCCAAATCGAGGAGTCCCCACAAAAGCCAACAAAGGAGACTAAATCCCATATGTAAAAGCAAAGAACGTTTATTTTAATCAAGTTTGCAAACTTGGTCTCTCTGCACGTCCAACAGATTCGAATATCTGGAGAGCCCTGAGCTCAATTAGAATTGGACTGACGAGGGAGGAGGACGTGACTGGGGGAGGAGGAGGGAAATGGGAGGCGGTGGCGGGGAAGAGACAGAAATCTTAAATAAATAAATTAATAAATAAATAAATAAATAAATAAATAAAAATTAAAAAAAAAAGAATTGGGTTTTTATGGTAGTAAAGGTGGGGGTGAGGGGTCTCTGAGATTCAGGACCCCTGATTGGTTGACATTTGTCTAGTGGTGTTCTGGTGAAGTGCTGGCTGGTGTTTCTATTTACAGTGCTTGGTATGCCAGGAATTTTCTTTGAATGGTCTGCTCTTGGGTAGGGGTCAGGTAATCTCAGCCTGCTAGTCATTGTCTCAGGGTAAAACATTGAGAATCCTTTTAAATTTATCGAAGGCCAGAGTCCCAGGTGATAATAGTTGGAGGAAGTAAAGAACTTCCTTTCTGCCCAGACTTAGATTATCATGGTTGGCCCTCACACCTCTAGATGGGAGACATCCATCTATAAACCTTATGGTGTCACCATTTTCTGGAGTTATTTTTTTTCTTTCTTTCTTTCTTAAAGATTTTCTGGAGTTTTTGTGTTTTCAGCTGTGGTATAAACCCTCACTGGCTCCACTGGCTCCACCTTACTTCAAACTTTCCCTGCCACCACTACTGCTGTCAACAAGATTGTTCAGCTCCATGAGGCAGCTATTTTCAATTCCTGCTTTTTGTTCCCCACCACTGCTTGTGGCATGGTGACAACAGGGTGGATCATGCCTTTAGGTCTTTCATATATACATCACGTGACTGCTGCCCTTTTGACTGAGGTCAGGTGACCTTACCACCATCTTAACTGAGGTCAGGTGACTTTGTCACCATCTTAACAGAGAGCCAGGACAGGAGACCAAGTTCCGCCATATTTACTGAGTCATCAATATGCCTGGTCCCAGTTTACTTATGCTTTTTTCTCTAAATTCTTTTTACTGACTCTGTCGCATGTGTGTTTTGTGCAGTGGCATGCCTTTGGTAGGGCCCACCAAGAACATCCACTTCACCCAATTCCTCCTCACTCTGTGTATGTGTTCATACATGTAACTTAAGTGCACCAATGTTTACTGTTAAATGTTATAATTGTCTGTTCATTGTATCTTATTTTAGACTACAAAAATAAAATGTCTCATGTTTTAAACTGGTATGTACTTTTAAGTCTCTTACAAAAATACTTTATATTTAATCCACCCCTGCTTTACCTGTTGAGAGCCAGTACAGTCAAACTTGTACCTATCTCTCCAGTCAGATTCTATACTGTAGCTTTTTCTGATAAATAGCCCTCAACTGCTTAGAGATCTGGGAAATATGACATTTAGATATTTAATTATTAAAAGACATATTCATAACAAAAAGAGACAGGTTGGCACCTAGCAGTAGAACTCTATTTTTTTTTTCCAAGAAGACAGAAGACAAATGGAGACAAAACTACCTCTGTCCACAATTTGTATCAACTGCCAAGTGCTGATTACCAGACAGTGGGCAGAATCTCTGGAATTGACAGCCTAGCTGCTCAGGTCAAGGTAGGCGTGTCTTCCTATAGATTTCTTACCCGGAAGGATATTCTGGAGCCTGGCAGGCCCTGCAGTAAAGAGCAAAAGGTGGATATCACCCTCAGTGACCATGGAGGACCCTAAGGAGTAGCTCAAGGTGTCAACCAGGTAAGTTCTCTGTCTAAGCAGTAACTCAAGTAAAATTTTATTCTTCTCAAAGATCTCTGATGCAGTTTGACAGCTGAGATGTTTTGTCATTTAAAAAGGACAGCCTCACCAAACAAATTTCAGTAAAATATAAATGCAAGTTATTAAAATCTATAACTGCAAGTTATAAAGGTGTGAGGACAAATACAAGTTATCACACCTCTCTCTCTCAAGCTGCCTTCTATAGTCTTAAAAATTCTTTTCATTTTACAAAACGTATCTGTCATAGTCATTCTGATATAAATATGCTGTTGTTTGAATCATATGTTTTCACAAAACCAAAAATTTTGTGTGGGTTTCAAGGAGATGAATTGGAGGATACACACCTCTCTCAACTCCCTCGTCCTAAAAATTTACACCCCTCTCAATTCCTTGGTCCTATTTTTCCCACTAAACTTAACTTTATCCTCTGTTCTGCCAATACCTTAAACAGTTGTAAGAGAAACTAGACATTTTCATACCACAAACACCAGACAGGAGTAAAGAGACAACCTCCCCCAGGATATGACCAGCACCCAGCTTTCTCATGTTTCTCCCCAAAGACTATGCCCTCAAATAAGCAAGAAGCAGTCTTGAGAATCTTCCACCACAATTCATTTAAACTGTTGTGCCTAACCTCCCACCTTTTTATTATAAAAAAGAGATGGGAATGTAATGCTCTGTCCTGTCCATTTAAGAGACAAGCCCTGCCAACTCACTCCCTAACCTGTTCACTGATGAGGCAGGAAGATCTTCCTGTGTGCCTGCATCCAAGGCCATTCCTTTCTGTCTCTAAATAAATATCTAATTTCAATCTACATGACATGCTTATCTGTCTTGGTCTCTAACCTACCACATGGCTTGCTGCCTGGAATCCAGCTGCCTTCATGGCCTGCCGTGGTCTTAGAACCTGCTGCCTGCTGCAGCTTGGGGAACTGCAGTGTGGTCTCATGGCCCACTGCCCACTGCCACCACTCAGGGATCTGCAGCCTTTTACTTAAACCATTACAGACCTAAACAGAGAATTCTCAACAGATGAATTTAATATTATTGAAAGATTAATTTAATTACTTCATTATTTTTTTATTTTTTTTAATTTTTATTTATTTATTAAAGATTTCTG
>NW_026068350.1:75794-89734 GCF_014885135.2 Alexandromys fortis
ATAGGCTCAATGTCCCTTGTTTATGGCTAGAAACCAAATATGAGTGAGTACATCCCATGTTCCTCTTTTTGGGTCTGCCTTACCTCACTCAGTATAGTGTTTTATATTTCCATCCATTTGTATGCAAAATTCAAGAACTCCTTGTTTTTTACTGCTGAGTAGTACTCTATTATGTATATATTCCATACTTTCTTCATCCATTCTTCCATTGAAGGGCATCTAGGTTGTTTCCAGGTTCTGGCAATTACAAATAATGCTGCTATGAATACAGTAGAGCATATATTTTTGTTGTATGATAAGGCATTTCTTGGGTATATTCCCAGGAATGGTATTACTGGATCTTGGGGTGGGTTTATCCCAAATTTCCTGAGAAATTGCCACACTGCTTTCCAAAGTGATTCAACAAGTTTGCATTCCCACCAGCAATGGATGAGTGTGCCCCTTACTCCACAACCTCTCCAGCAAAGGCTATCTTTGGTGTTTTTGATTTTATCCATTCTGACAGGTGTAAGATGGTATCTCAAAGTTGTTTTAATTTGCATTTCCCTGATCACCAAGGAGGATGAGCATGGCCTTAAGTGTCTTTTGGCCATTTGAATTTCTTCTGTTGAGAATTCTCTGTTCAGTTCAGTGCCCCATTTTTTAATTGGGTTAATTAGCATTTTAAATTCTAGTTTCTTGAGTTCTTTATATATTTTGGAAATCAGGCCTTTGTCTGTTTTAGGGTTGGTGAAGATCTTCTCCCAGTTAGTGGGTTGTCTTTGTGTCTTAATGACAGAGTCCTTTGCTTTACAGAAGCTTCTCAGTCTCAGGAGGTCCCATTTATTCAATGTTGTCCTTAAAGTCTGTGCTGCTGGGGACATACATAGGAAGCGATCTTCTGTGCCCAACTGTTGTAGGGTACTTCCCACTTTCTCTTCTATCAGGTTCAGTGTGTTCGCCCTGATATTGACGTCTTTGATTCATTTGGACTTAAGTTTTGTGCATGGCGAAAGATATGGATCTACTTTAATTCTTCTACAGGTTGAGAACCAGTTCTGCCAGCACCATTTGTTGAAGATGCTTTCTTTCTTCCATTGAATACTTTTAGCTCCTTTATCAAAAATCAGTTTTTCATAGGGTTGTGGTTTAAAATTTGGGTCTTCTACTCTATTCCATTGATCGATTCTCTGTTTATATGCCAATATCAAGCTGTTTTCAATACTGAAGCTCTGTAATAGAGTTTAAAGTCAGGGATGGTAATGCCTCCAGAAGTTCCTTTATTGTATAAGATTGTTTTGACTATCCTGTTTTTTTTTTCTATATAAAGTTGATTAATGTCCTCTCAAGATCTGTGAAGAATTTCGATGGGATTTTAATGGGGATTGCATTGAATCTATAAATTTCCCTTGGTAGAATTGCCATTTTTATTATGTTGATCCTCCCATTCCAAGAGCAAGGGAGATCCTTCCATTTTCTGGTATCCTGTTCAATTTCTTTCTTCCAGGACTTAAAGTTCTTGTCAAATAGATCCTTCACATCCTTGGTTAGAGTTACCCGAAGATATTTTATGCTGTTTGTGGCTATCATGAAAGGTGATGTTTCTCTGATTTCCCTCTATGCTTTGTTATCCTTTGTGTTTAAAATGACAACTGATTTATTCGAATTGATCTTGTATCTTCCCACACTACTAAAGGTGTTTATCAGATGTAAGAGTTCTTTGCTGCAATTTTTGGGATCGCTCATGTACAATATCATATCATCTGCAAATAATGAAACTTTGACTTCTTCCTTTCCAATTCAAATCCTTTTGATCCCCTTATGTTGTCTTATTGCTATTGCTAGAGCTTCAAGCACGATATTGAAAAGGTATGGACAGCCTTGTCGTGTTCCTGATTTTAGTGGGATGGCTTTGAGTTTCTCTCCGTTTAGTTTGATGTTAGCTGTTGGCTTGCTGTAAATGACTTTTATTATATTTAGGTATGAGCCATGTATCCCTAATCTCTCCAAGACCTTTATGATAAAGGGATGCTGAATTTTGTCAAATGCTTTTTTAGCATCTAATGAAATGATCATATGTTTTTTTTTTCTTTCAGTTTATTTATATGATGGATTACATTGATAGATTTTCGTATGTTGAACCAGCCCTGCATCACTGGGATGAAGCCTACTTGATCATAATGGATATTTTTTTCTAATGTCTTCTTGGATTCGGTTTGCCATTATTTTATTAAGGATTTTCGCGTCAATGTTCATGAGTGAGATTGGCCTGTAATTCTTTTTCTTGGTTGCATCTTTGTGTGTTTTTGGTATCAGAGTAACTGTAGCTTCATAAAAGGAATTTGGCAATGACTTTTCTGTTTCTATATTGGGAAATACCTTAATGAGTATAGGTATTAGGACTTCTTGGAAGTTCTTGTAGAATTCTGCATTGAAACCGTCTGGACATGGGCTTTTTTTGGTATTGAGGTTTTTCATAACAACTTCTAATTCATCGTGACTAACAGGTCTATTGAGATTGTTCACCTAGTCGTGGTCGAATTTTGGTATATGGTACTTATCTGGAAAAGTGTCCATTTATTTAACATTTTCCAATTTTGTGTCATATAGGCTTTCTGTAGTAAGATCTAATGATTTTCTGAATTTCCTCTTTGTCTGTGGTTCTGTCTCCCTTTTGATTTCTGATCCTGTTTATTTGTGTATTCTCTCTCCACCATTTGATTAGTTTGGATAGGGGTTTATCAAACTTGATTTTCTCCAAGAACCAGCTTTTTGTTTTATTGATTCTTTGGATTGTTTTCTGTGTTTCTATTTTGTTGATTTCAGCCCTTAGTTTGATTATTTCCAGTCTTCTACTCCTCCTAGGTGAGTCTGCTTCTTTTTTTTTTTTTTCTAGAGCTTTCAGGTGGGCAGTTAAGTCTCTTATGTGTGTTTTCTCCATTTTCTTTAAGTGGGCACTTGGTGCTATGAACTTTCCTTTTAGCACTGCTTTCATGGTGTCCCATAAGTTTGAGTATGATGTCTCTTTATTTTCATTAAATTCAAGAAAGTCTTTGATTTCTTTCTTTATTTCTCCCTTGATCCAGGTGTGGTTCAGTAGTAGACTGTCCAGTTTCCATGAGTTCATAGGCTTTCTAGGGGTAGCATTGTTGTTGAATTCTAACTTTCACCCATGGTGATCCAATAAGACACAGGTGGTTACTGATATTTTTTTTTTGAAACTGTGTAAGTTTGCTGTGTTACTGAGTATGTGGTCAATTTTTGAGAAGGTTCCATGAGCTGCAGAGAAGAAGGTATATTCTTTCTTATTTGGGTGGAATGATCTATAGATGTCTGTTAAGACCATTTGATTCATTAAATCCCTTAATCCTCTTATTTCTCTGTTAGGTTTCTGTCTGATTGACCTGTCCATTGGTGAGATAGGAGTGTTGAAATCTCCTACTATAAGTATGTGAGGTTTGATGACTGCCTTGAGTTTTAGTAATGTTTCTTTTACGTACTTGGGTGCTTGTATATTAGGGGCATAGATATTCATGATTGAGACTTTGTCCTGATTAATTGTTCCTGCTACGAGTAAAAAATGTCCCTCTCCATCTCTTCTGATTGATTTAAGTTTGAAGTCAACTTTGTTAGGAATTAGTATGGCCACACCTGCTTGTTTCTTAGGTCCATTTGCTTGATAAACATTTTCCCAGCCCTTTCTCTGAGTAGATGTCTGTCTTTGTGGTTGAGGTATGTTTCTTATAAACAGCAGAATGTTGGATCCTGTTTTCATATCCATTCTCTTAGCCTGTGCCTCTTTATAGGTGAGTTGAGTCCATTGATATTAAGTGATATTAATGACCAGTGGTTGTTAACTCTGATCATTTTTTCTTTTTCTTTTTTGGTCGTAGAGTTTGTGTGTTTCCCTTCTTCGAGTTGTGCTGGTGAAGGATCATTAGATGTCTGAGTTATTGTGGGCATTGTTAGACTCCTTGGATTGTGATTTTCCTTCTATTACTTTCTGCAAGGCTGGATTTGTGGCTACATATTGTTTAATCCTGGAAAATTTTGTTTTCTACATTTATAGTGAACGAAAGCTTAGCTGGGCATAGTATTCTGGACTTTCATCCATGGTCTCTTAGTTTCTGCAGAACATCTATCCAGGACCTTCTGGCTTTCATGTTTTTCATAGAGAAGTCAGGTGTAAGTCTGATAGGTTTACCTTTATAAGTAACTTGGCATTTTTCCTTTGCAGCTCTTAATATTCTTTCTTTACTCTGTATGTTTTGTGTTTTGATTATTATATGGCAAGGAAATTTTTTTTCGTTTTGTTTTTTTGTTTTGTTTTGTTTTGGTCCAGTCTGTTGGGTGTTCTGTATGCTTCTTGAACTTTCACAGGAATATCTTTCTTTAGGTTGGGTAAATATATTTTCTGGACTATTAAGCTGTACTTCTTCTCCTTCTTCTACCCCTATAATTCTTAGTTTTGTCTTTTTATTGTGTCCCAGATTTCCTGCATGTTTTGTGATGAGAATTTGTTGGTTTTGCTGTTTTCTTTGATCAGTGTGTTTATTTTCTCTATGGTATCTGCAGTGTCTGAAAATCTTTTTTTCTATCTCTTGTAATCTGTTGGTAGTACTTGTCTCTGTAGTTCCTGTTCGTTTACCCTCATTTTCCATCTCCATCCTTCCCTCCGTTTGTATTTTCTTCATTACTTCCTTTTCATTCTTCAAGTCTTGATCCACTTCCCTTACCTGTTTGATTGCTTTTTCTTGTTTCTCTTGGCTTTCTTGGGTATCTTTGAGCGATTTATTCATTTACTCTACCTTTTTGTTTGTAATCTCTAATTGATTATGGCAGTTTTTCACCTCCTGTTTAAGGTCTTCTATTATTTTCATATAATTCACTTTTGAGTCACTTTCTTCTAATTCTTCTGGAGTAGGGTATACAATTCTTCTTATTTCGGGGTCCCTGGATTCTGGTGATGTCATGTTGCCTTTCAGGTTGTTGGAGGAATACTTACATTGTCGCCTTCCCATCTCTTCCTTCAAATGGAGCCAGTAGAGTCCTGGTGTCTTGGTCCAGTCTTTGCTGTGACTGACCCTCTGGGTGTATCTCTTCTGTGTAGAAGCAGGCACCATCCCGTCCAGATGGAACTCCTCAGCACCAAAACATGGACGCCGCTCTGGGTGTGTAGCCTTAGTGTCCGAATCCAGGATTCTTAAGGCAGAGGTTGAATGCTTAAAAAAAATTGTGAATGACAACAATCTTCTCAAGAATTAATTTGAAGTTCTCCAGGAAGAGAACAGATCTTTGTTTAACATGACTCAATAAACTGAGTAAAATTTAGAAAGGGTACAGGCTTATGTTAAGGAGAAATTCATTACTATGGAAGAGGGAACTGCTGATTTGGATCATAAGCATCAATAACTTTGTTGTAGGAACTGAAACATCAACTGAGAGAATCAAAACTGCTGAATGTGACAATTGGATTTTGTCTAAAGCTTATGACAGATTGGCGGATTGTCAATAGAAGAAGGCACAATTTATGACATAAAATTATGTCCAAAGATGAGATGTTTTCTCTAATGGACAAACTTCATACTTTAGAATCCTCAATGAAGGCTTTGGAAAATAATTCTGGACAGGAGAAACAGACATTGCAGAAGGCAATGGTGAATAGAATGGAAAAGTTTGAGGAATTTCTAAATTTTGATGAAGAAGAACAAAGGGTAGAAAGGCTAATTTTAACTCCATCTGTGGGTAAATCTCTCCAGGACAATTCCCAAAAACCTCTACCTACAGCTCTACCTACCTTTCCAGTAATAACAACAGAGAAAGTGGTTGCTTCCAGAAACCCTAGGGTCATCAAGAAGATACATGGGAGCCTGTTCATATGAATTATCTCATGGAAATTGATCAGGCTGTGATGACTTTTGGGATGGACACCTCCTTTGTTAAAGAGATGCTAAAATATTGGGCCATGACAAACAGAGTCACGCCCTCTGACTGGCTTCAGTTAGCTTCTGGATACTTGAGATTGGACCGCAATTGAAATGGAAATGCCTATTCAGGCAAGAGGCTAAACTTTTAGAACAGCAGGAAAGAGTGAAGGGAATTGAGATTTCCCTAGATCAAATTCTAGGTGAGTGGCTCTTTTTTGACCCTCAGGAACAAGCAAATTTGGATGAAAACACACTCTCCATATGGACTACAGCAGCCTTAAGGGCTTGGGACAGGGTACAAGACCCAGGACAGAGAATGGAATCATTTGTCAGAGTTAAACAGGGTCACAGAGAACCCTTTAGTGATTTTTTTACAAAGACTAACTAAGGCTGTATAAATAGGGATATCTGACCCAGAAGCAAGATGTATAATGATTGAGTCTTTGGCTTATGATAATACAAATGTGGAATGCAAGAGGATCTTGCAGCCTTTTAAGCTCAGATCAGCGCCCTTGGAAGAATGGGTCTTGCATACATTGAATGTTGATACATTTGACTATGGCACTGAAGCATGGTTAGAGGAAGCAATTTCCAGTCGTAAAAGGAGACACCAGAATACCAAATGTTTTAATTGTGGCAAAATAGGTCATATGAAAAGAAATTGTACACAACAGATTTTCAGAAATAATAATAATGCATCTTCTAGAAATAACAGAAATCGGAAGACTCCACTTCACATATATGTAGAAGATGTGGGAAAGGTAGATACTGGACGAATGAATGCAGGTCTAAAAGAGATAGACAAGGCAACCTGATACACACATTAAAAGTGAGGGGGGCTCACAGGCCCCCATGGCAAACCTGGTTCAGTCATTTCCAGTTTCTGCAGAGAACCTGCTTAGTCAGGACAATTAGGAAGTCCCATGCCTACTGTTACAAGCAATAATGATCAGAAAGATGAGTTCTGTGTGTTTTGGCAAACTTGTGTAAGTGATCAACGACCTAAGCTGAGAGTGTGTGTAAATGGCATTTTTATTACTGGCCTGCTGGACACAGGTGCTGATGTAAGTATCATTACCCCAGAATCTTAGCATCTGTATTCGCCTCTTCAGAATGTAAATGTTCAGCTCCTGGGAATTGGAACCCTATCTCGAGGAAGGTAGAACACAAGATGGGTTGAATGCATAGGGCCAAAGGGACAAAAGGAAAATTAAAGCCATATGTAACCAATATTGCAGTGAATTTATATAGTCATGACCTATTACAACAATTGAATACTCAAATTAACATTCCTGCTAATTCTAGAGCATATATTTCTGAGAATAATACTAAAAGATATTACAAATGGTGAAAACCGGCCATTCGGGCTGTACAAGAACAAGCAATTGATGTCCCTTCAGAGATACCAACAGCCTTGCCTCTAAAATGGTTGACTGAGAAACCAATATGGACAAAGCAATGGCCTTTAGCTGAGGAAAAGTTACAGGCTTTAGAACAGCTGGTACAAGAGCAATTAGATGCTGGACATATAAAAGAATCTACCAGCCCTTGGAATTCTCCAGTATTTGTGGTTAAGAAAAAAATCAGGTAAATGGAGAATGGTGACAGATCTCAGGGCTATCAACAAGGTTATTCAACCTATGGCCCTCTGCAATCCGGAATTCCTTTGCCCTCTTTATTACCAAAATGATGGCCTCTCATAGTTATTGATTTAAAGGATTGTTTCTTCACTATACCATTACAAAAAGAAGATAGAGAAAAATTTGCCTTCACAGTGCCTACTTATAACAATTCTCAACCTTTGAGGAGGTACTACTGGGCCGTCCTCCCACAGGGTATGTTACATAGCCCCTCCCTGTGCCAATATTTGTGAATCAAGCATTGCAAATAATACACAAAAAATTTCCCAAATTGATAGTATATCATTACATGGACGACATTTTGTTATCTGATTCAAACATGGATACTTGAACAGACTGAAGAAATAAAGATACTTTTACCTAAATGGGGATTGCAGATTGCTCCTGAAAAGTGTCAGAGGGGAGATTCTGTTAATTATTTAGGTTATAAAATAGGTTTGCAAAAAATTAGGACACAAAAGGCACAAATTTTGAGAGATTGCCTATGGACTCTTAATGACTTTCAAAGACTGTTATGAGATATTTCCCATCTACTATCAGCTATTGGGATAACAGCTGATTTAATAATTCATTTGAACAAAACCTTGGATGGGGATTAAGATTTGAATAGTCCCAGAGAATTAACAGCTGAAGCAGAAAAAGAACTGACAATAATTGAGGAAAAATTACAACAGGCACATATGGACAGGGTGAATCCAGAGCTCGATTGTATTCTCATCATACTACCATCAAAAACTTCTCCTACAGGAATTTTAATGCAGAGAGATGATATTATCTTGGAATGGATCTTTTTACCACATAAACCAAGTAAGAAACTGAAAACTTATGTGGAAAATGTCTCTGAGTTAATTATAAAAGGCAAGTTGAGACTTTGTCAACTAGCAGTCATAGGCCCAGCAGAAATTATAGTGCCTTTCACTGCTGATTAACTAAAGACATTATGGGAAAATAATGAACCATGGCAAAGAGCTTGTGCTAATTTTTGGTAGACATAATAACAACTATCCAAAAAGCAAGAGGCTTAACTTCATAAAGAGAACTTCTTGGATCCTTCCTCAAATCATCTGTGATGCTCTAATAACTGGAGCCCATACATTCTATACTGATGCCAATAAAAAAGGGAAGGCAGGTTACAAATCAGAAGACTTGGGTAAGGTGGACCAAAGTCCTTATGATTCTGTCCTGAAGGCAGAATTATATGTCATTCTTATGGTGTTAATGTATTTTAAAGAATCTATTAATATAGTTACTGATTCACATTACGCAGAAAGAGTTATTTTACATATTGAAACTGCTGAATTTATACCTAATGATACAGAACTAACCTCATTGTTTATCCAGGTACAATATTTGAAAAGGAACAGGCTTTGCCCTATGTACATAACACACATCCGATCCCATACAGGTCTGCCAGGTCTAGCACAAGGTAATACAGAAATTGATCAATTATTGATTGTTAGTGTGCTACAAGCCTTTGAATTTCATAAAAAAAACATCATGTTAATAGCAAAGGTTTGAAGAAAGAGTTTTATATTACATGGCAACAAGCTAAGGAGATTGTAAAGAAATGCTCTACTTGCTCTTTCTGTAATCAAATGACACTGTCTGCAGGGGTAATCCAAAGGGCAACCAAAGGAATGAAATCTGGCAGATGGATGTGTTCCATTTTGTAGCATTTGGCAAATTAAAATATGTTCATCACACTATTGACACTTATTCAAGCTTTTAGTGGGCTTTAAGTTCAGAAAAAGGTGATTCAGTAATCATTCATTCATTAGAAGTCATGGCTATCATGGGTATACCTACACAAATAAAGGCAGATAATGGTCCTGCTTATGTCTCTAAGAAAATGAAATTTTTTTTATTATTACAATATCTCGCATGTTACAGGTATACCATACAATCCTACAGGTCAAGCAGTCATAAAAAGATCAAATCGAACCATAAAAGATATGTTGAACAAACAGAAAGGGGTGGAAAACACCCCCAGAAATAGGTTACATAATGCTTTGTTAACCCTGAATTTTTTCAATGCTAATGAGAAGAGAACAATGGCTGTAGAAAGACATTGGATAATGGAAAAGTCTACTGAACTAAATCAACCAGTTTATTTCAAGGATGTGCTGACCTCACAATGGAAGCCAGGAGATGTGCTGCGTTGGGGAAGGGGTTTTGCTCTTATCTCCACAGGTGAGGAAAAATTGTGGATACCGTCAAAATTAATAAAGGTTCAGTATGAAGAAGAAAAGCCAATTGGAAAAGATAAATAACAATTCATTCACAAGGATGGCAAACATACTGATGGTAAGAAATACAGATAGGTTGGGGGCAGGGTTCTTTTCTTATCTCCACAGGAAAATACCCATCTTCAAAGAATATAAGGGACCCTGAATATTTAATTACTGATGGATGGACATGTTCTATATGTGTGTATGTGTGTGTGTGTGTGTATGTCTTATTAAACATTTCTTTATAAATATGTGGAGCTGGTTTGGAGTTGAACTATTGCTCAGTCCCTCTTCAGTTCCAAACCTGTTGATAAGAGATATCTCAGAGTATCTGTCTCAGGTCAGGAGCCATGAGATGGGACGGAATAAGAATAATTATGTACTTGATAAACTATCTTTTCTTTTCCTCATATCTGTGTCTTTTTTATATGTCAGTATATGTCCTTGTTTTTAATGTTTAAATTTCCCATAACAAGCAACAAATTTTCCTACAGTAATCTTTAAAGTTTCCAGGATGAAGATTGGTCCCCACGACATCAACTCAATCTGGTTTTTATGATGTCATGAATATTTTTTAAGCCCTAATATTAGACCTGATTTTTGGTACCAACTGCAGGAGACAATTTCGAATGGTGCACATTTTTGACAACACTCTGGCCAGACCTTCTCAAAACGCTCAGAGACTAGTTAAAATTTTGTTAGGTCAAAGGTTTATTTGGGAATTTTACTATCATTTGCTTTCACAGGACCCCCTAAGAAGAACGTCACCCCCATGTCAGCTAGCAGCAATCTTAGAAGACGACATCCCCTCTCTCAACAGAGTTTGCCCTCAGGGTTAGGGACATCTTTTAGTGGTTGGTTTAAGGTTGAGGGGATGGGGAGATATTTTATGGAATTAGGGGTATTTTTTTAAAAAGGGAGGATTAACTGCTTTGATGGGATGATTGGTATTTGTGAGTTACTGTTTTTAGAAAATTGCATTGGTGCAATATTTATTGTATATTGATATATTGAATATTAAATGTGAGTGTTCCTACCTCTATTTTTGTATAAGAGTATGCTTTTAACTTTGTCTATATTGTATTGATACATCTACCATATTACAATGTACATTTCTATCTCTGATACTATTTATATAATAACATTGTTTACATTTGATATGTAATGACATTGTTTACAGTTGAAGATCATTGTCTTCACATATTGCACAATTGTTTATTTTCTTAGTCTTCAAGTTAGATAGGTATTGAGAATTATATGTTTTTCCTATTCATTGTTAGGTTGATCAGGTCTTCTAGATACATAGAGATTATATTTAGTATAGATAGTATAATCTTCAGCCTCTTCCAATAGCTGTAGAAAATGGCCTTTAATCTAACCTAGGATTCTGTTCCAATCAGACACAATCACTCTTGGCGACACCACTCTACTCCCGAGGGAACGTTGTGCACCAAAGACACTCCACTGGGAGCTTGTCTTCTTGGCAGAACTGGCCTTTGGGTTAAGAAAAGAACATACCTCAACTACTGACAAAGATACAGAATATCCATAAGTGGATGAAACAGGATTGTCTTATCTTGCCAAGACAGGGTAGGATAGTTCTAAGAAAGTTCCTTGCCTTTAATAATGGTATGTCAGTTATGTTAGGCCTTAGCCAAAGTTGGTTGACTCAACATTATAAACAAGCCTTTGGGTGATTGCCCAGGTAGTCAGTTGTCTCTGTCATTTGTTGCACGTTTTGGATATTTCTCATTTGTTAAGTAATATTAACTACCTTCTCAGATCTTTGACGGAGTTGAAGATTATATAATTATAGTGACTTTCTACATTATTTAGACTCCTTGAGATAGAATGTTTAGCAAAACTTTTGTTATATGTTCCTTGCTCAATATTGTTTGTTATGTTTATTATTTGTTACTATTGTATATAGTTGTATTTGGTTTCCCTCTATCTTATTTAGACAAAAAGGGGAGATGTAGGAGAGACACAGCCAATCAACTTGTTAGCAGGGGGTGGGGTTCCCTGAGGATATTTTTTACATATAAAGATTGCGGGCATGCTCCCACCTGCCCCTTCTGCTTTCCTGTTCTCCGCGGGAACCTGTGGTTCTGTAAGTCTATTTCCCCATTAAAGCTGTATATATTATTACAATCTGTCTGCATTCATTTACGCTGATACACAACTTCTTTAGAAATCATTATGGAAATTTCTCAGAAAATTGGGAAACAACCTATGTTAAGACCCAACAATACCACTTTTGTTAAGACCCAACAATATCCAAAGAATGTTCAACCACAAGGACATGTGCTCTGCTCTGTTCATAGTGGCATTACTTATCATTGCCAGAACTTGGAAACAACCTAAACACCCCTCTACCAAAGAATGGATAAAGAAGGTGTGGTTACATTTACTCAATGGAGTACTAAGTAGTGGAAAAAATAACTGACGTCTAGAAATTTGTGAACAAAGGGATGGATCCAGAAAATATCATATTGAGTGAGGTAACCCAGACTTAGAAATACAAAAATAATATGTATTCACTCATAAGTAGTTTTAGTCATAAAGCCCAGAAAAAAAATCACCCTGCAGGTCACAATCCCAGAAATCCTAGGCAACAAAGAAGACACTAAGAGAGACATAAATGAATCTAATCTACATAGGAAGTAGAAAATGACAAGATCTCCAGGGTAAATTAGGAGCAGCCTGGGGATCATGTGAGAAGGTAGAAAAGAAAAGGGAGGAAGTGTGTGAGTGGAGATAAACACATAGCTCAATAACAACAATTAAAAATTAAACAAACAATTAAAAATAATGTAATGTAAAAGAGTTAAATAATTGTTCAAAATGGAAACTCTCTATATATCCTAAGTAGTCCTATCCAGAAAATTTCAGTTCTGAGATTTGCTGTTGATTTGTCATTTAATAAATAGATTTGAAAGAGTTAGTTTCAAACAATGTTGGATCTGGACATGAGGTGTGAGAACAGATGTAAAAGACACTGCTAATATGGTAGCAGTCATCTCATCAAATGAAGCCAAGGACATAGGCAGCATAGTGAGGGCTATTTATTCAACCTCTATCAATTTTGATTTTTTAGAAGATGTAGCCAATCACAAACAGAAAATTGATATTACAACTTTGCTTTTGAATGCCAGATGTATGCTTTGCCTGTAGGAAGTTGGAAAGAGAAGAAAAGGATGCTAGAAATAACCACTAAAGGGTTTTTAATCCTACTGCACCTAGTGGTTTTGTGGGAGCCTAGGCAGTTTGGATGCTCACCTTACTAGACCTGGATGGAGATTGGTGGTCCTTGGACTTCCCACAGGGCAGGGAACCCTGACTGCTTTTTGGGCTGATGAGGGATGGGGACTTGATTGTGGGAGGGGGAGGGAAAGGGGAGGCGGTGGTGGGGAAGAGACAGAAATCTTTAATTAATTAATAAAGAAATAAATTAAAAAAAAACAGACATGTGAGAACTAGAAGCAATAGTCAATTCCATTCTTTCTGCCCTGATTCAGTCACAGTAGAACATTCTAATCAGTTACAAAGAACAAAAGCAATCCTGTTTTGTAGCAAATGAAGAAGAAAAAAGAACTTTGCCAGAACAACTAATTGGTATGTCTTCATTCTGTAAAAAATGGTATTTAAGTCTTAATTAAATGATTATTTAAAAGGCATTGTTAACAATAAGAATCATATTTTCTACAATAATAGATCAACTATTTCAAATAAAACTTTGACTATTGAGATCAGGTTTTTTCATAATCTGAATTATTAGATATTATGGGGCAAGATACCTATAGGTAACTGTCCCAACTATCCCATATGCTTCTTAGCTCACTTAAGTCCCCAATTTATGATATGACTTAATTAAATAACCATATATCTGAACCTGCCATCCATCCATCTGCCTATTTGTCCATTTGTACACTTCCTTGAACCCTATCTATAGCATCCATGATCTTGTACAATTTTGCATTTTTCTTCATGGCTGTAACCCTGAAAGTGGTCTGACTTATATTCATATCCCTTATCACATTCCTGTATATACAGTCTTTGCATATTTATTATCTCCCAGTTTCTTTTACTTGGAGTTCTTTGAAATTCCTTAAATTCTGATGTGGTCCCTTTAACCTTTTATACTTACTTTGAAGCATATATATATA
>NW_026068350.1:89869-93303 GCF_014885135.2 Alexandromys fortis
CCACCTTCATTTGACTCATCAGCCTATCAAGGACAACAGTAATATTCAGTAAAAAATTGGGCCAATTAACCTTTGAATTGTTTATAAATCATTATGTAATAAATTTTGACTTAATAGAAATATTCATATCCTGCTTATGGCATGCCATTATCATGACGGTGTTCTAGTCACAAAAATTAGATTCTGAACTGTTTTCTCAAAGTGTCCTCTTAAAATTCTGGTGAACTACAGTATATGTAGCTTCTTTTTGAGCCAATATCTTCATGCATATGACATATGCATGAAGATAAGGTATATATATAAATATATATATATGTATTGTTATAGGAGATGTGTGCCTTCAGAACAATTATGAAATTGTGATTACACTTCATGTGAAATAATTTTCAACTGGCTAAAACCCTGTTCTACATGATTCTGTAGCCGTAACTGCATCTAGAATAAAGAGGTCTAAACTGCTTTCCATTCACCAACTTATCTGTGCCAAATTTATTTTTCTCAGAGTCAATCTGGTTTTAAATATATCCCCTCAGAGCTTCTGTCTCCCAAGAGTTCATCAGAGTAATTCCTGAGAGACTATGTGAATTATCTAGTGTGATCAGTTATGCCCATCATTATATTCTCCCCTACCAGTATTTACACTTTTTCTTGTCCTTGAGAAACTCAATTCTCCTCATTGTTATTAATCAGAGTATTTAAACTCCTCACCTTTTATTTGGCTTTGTTATCATATTTTAATATGCAAATAGCCATTAAGGCATTCAGATAAGCAATGATAGGAAACTATAAAATCTGCTTTTTAGCCATCAACCAAGGAAATAAAGAATTACCATCATTTATTTCATTCCAAATGTTAAATACTATACTTTCTTTAAAATACAATTACTTTTAACAATTCTGATTTTAAAGTCACTTTTTCTGTTGTAAATACATAGTTAAAATTAATGTGTGGTTCATTTGATTTTTTTTTTTTCTTCTGCAAGTGAATCTTTCTGAGGGTATTACCTTCCTTACCCATAATGAATGTAACAATTCTGGCCTTACAGTGTTATTGTCAAGTGGTACCTGGCACATGCTAAACACCTGGTATCACAAAGCTGTTACTATCCTCTTTACATTATAATTATATAATTTTATATGGGTTTTGTGGTGAGATTTTACAGAAGGTTAGTGTACTTCTGACTATGACAGTGAAAGGAGAGAATTGGTTTTGCAAGTTGTTCTCTGATGTTTACACATACACTGTGGTATACATATACACACATAGACATAATAAATTAATATAAAATACATTAAAAAGTAGAGATATTATTTGGGAGTAATGTTGATATAATAAAAATATTGTTTTTTTTCTTTTAAATTTTTATATGTCATTGACAATTCTTAATATTTTTATTCATCACTCACCATTAAAATGTACAAATGTGTCTATAAGAGCAACAGCTTTCATTCTAAACGGAATAAAAAAGAGTTTATACAGAGTCATTTTGATTGACCATGGCCTGGGAACAAAATTTGGATGACCCAAAATTAAAAGTTACAATGTGGAAACAGTTTCATAAAGTTTTTATAGTTTTACAAAAAGACAAAGGCAAGTTTACAATATATTGGTGAGCACACCAGAGAAGCAGATAGAATAAGATGTGATAAAGCTATTCTACAGTCCCAAGACACTATCTTATGACATTATTAACTTCTGAATTGGCAGAAGCTAAAGTCTTTCTAAGTTAATTGCTTTTCAGGATTTTCTTTACTAGCACAAGATATTAGTTTTAAGTTAATAGTATCTAAAGGGTTCTTATTTATTACCAGGAGATGTTATGTCAGATACAAAGTCTGGCAAGGAATGGCTCTTCTGGAGAAATAAAACTAGGCCAAGATAATGTAATTAGCCTCTGTGCCTGGAAAATTACAATTTTTTCACAATACTGAAATTCCAATCACTTTATCAGTTTCTGCAGAAAGACTCCTTACAGGAGTTTTCCATTCACAGCCAAACAGAGCTCCTTTTAAGAATTTTCATTCACACAGCAATTGCAGTGCTTATGTCATAGAGTTTATTATAGAATTAATTTAAATGTGTCTAAGATGGGTAAAAATATGTGAATGTTGGTTAGTGCTATAAATAAGTTGCCTACTTTTATTTTCTACTTAATATTTATCTAAGAAGCTTTATAACAAAAATTAGACTGACTTCCAATGAATATATTCATAATAATTAAATATTTCAAAATGTTTAGTTCTAAGCTTCACCTTGTCTTAAGGGAGTTTAGTATTTATTATACCTTATTTATTTTGTGCATTATATGCATTTTAATATTGATAAAGTTTTATTTTGTATCAGATGCAGTTGATTAATATAAAGTATAATAAATAAATAGATGAAAGATGAATATTCTTTAATGGGTTATCTTTCATAACAATTCACTTTCTGCATACTGCTCTTTGTTATCAGTATAGATTTAATGAAGTTATTAATAATAAAGAAAAAGGAAATTATGAATTAACACATAGTCTATTCCTCTTTCCCTATAATTTAAACCAGTGAGATTTTGTATTCTCTCAAAGACATATTTCATTTCTACAAAAATGGAGAAGCAAAAGGCTGGAGAGATAGTTTAAACTTTAAGAGCACTTACAAATCTTTCAGAGCATCTGGATTCAATTACTATTACCCACTCTATGGCTCACAGCCATATATAACTTCTGAACTAGGGGAATTCATTCACCACTTTTGGCCTCTGAGCACATGTCTCAAATAGAGTGCACAAACATACACAGGCAAAATACTCATACATACAAAAATAATTCTTAAAATCTCAAAGGAAGCTTCTCATGCTTAGTGTTGGAAGTTTTGTTAGATAGTCATTGTCAATCCAGATGGGAAAATTGGGTTTGGCATATTCTCGCTTTTCTAAAATTTTAATAGTACCATTAATACAGTTGTTTGTATTCCTCCTAATTTTTTAGTCTTGTTACTCAAAGTTATAAATTTCCCTACTAAGACTACTATCAATATATCCCATAGATGTGTTTTTAATTATTTCCTGAAGTGCTTTAGTCCGTTCATTGATTTCTTCCTTCACCCAGTAGTCATTCTCTAATGAATTGCCTAATTTCCATGAGTTTGTGTAGGTACTAAATATTTGTTTGCTATTTGTTTTACATTTTGCTGTGTTATTGTCAGAAAGAATAGGGCATGGAGTTATTTTAATCTTTCTGAATTTGTTAAGATTTGTTTCATAGTACATGAATTGGTCTATTATAGAGAATCTCGCATCTACTGCTGACAATAATGTGTATTTTTTGATATTTGGTTGAGATATTCTATAGCTATCAATTAGGACCATTTGAATGAAGATATTATTCATTTCTGTTTTTTTTAATGTATTTAAATTTTATTTATTTATTTATTTATTTATTTATTTATTAAA
>NW_026068350.1:96283-97783 GCF_014885135.2 Alexandromys fortis
TCCATCCAGGTCTAGTAAGGTGAGCATCCAAACTGCCTAGGCTCCCACAAAGCCAATATGTGCAGTAGGATCAAAAACCCATTGCCATTGTTCTTGAGGTCTCAGTAGTCCTCATTGTCCGCTATGTTCAGTGAGACCGGTTTTATCCCAGGCTTTTTCAGACCCAGGCCAGCTGGCCTTGGTGAGTTCCCTATAGAACATCCCCATTATCTCAGTGTGTGGGTGCACCCCTCGCGGTCCTGAGTTCTGTCAGGAGCCATTTCCCCCCAATCATTACAGGAACCATCACCCTAGGGAGTCTGCAGAATGCCCCTCACCCAATTAGCTGCTAATCTTAGCGGAACCCGCCTCACATTCCAGCTATCCAGGGAACCAGATGTGGCAACTTGTGACTTCTGGCCTGCCTGTCCGAATGTAACCTAGCTACGTGACCCGGGACCACGAGGCCGGCGAGATCCCCTGCCCTGCCCCCCATTCCTTACCATATATAAACTGTAACCCATCCCTAATAAATGGAGGCTTTGACAAATTTGCTTGGCCTCCTTCTTCTGTCTTAGCTCATTCCCTTCCAGGTAGCGCCCCTCCGAGACCCTGGAGTAACTGATTGCGGGGTGGGTTACAACCCCTAGACTGAGTAACCCAGACCCCAAAACGCAATCCACAGTGGCGCCCGAACAGGGACCAAGAAGGTTCTGCGGCTGGAGTACTCGAACAGACCGCAGGACGGGAGGTAGGCGCAGGTTCACGTCGTCCCACAAGGGATGAGACAATCACTTTCAAAGGTAGAGAAATTCATACGGGAATTTAAGCATTCACTCAGGGACAGAAGGGTAAGAGTCAAAAACAGAGATTTATATGTTTGCTTTATATGTTTGCTTGCGGACTCAAAAGGGAGTCCCTCGAGATGGGAAAAGTTAGGGTAAAATCCACACAGCTAAGTCTGCCAAGCAGACTGGCTGCTAGGGCTAGAGACCCTGCAACATGGAGCGAAAGCTGACAGGCAGGTTTGCTATAAAGGAGTCTAGACTCAAAAAGCTGCAGCTGCATTTAGGACAGTAAATATGCTTCTTTTCCATTTTAAAAGTCTTGCTTCTTGGTCAAAAATCTTTAGTTTGTAGGTATAAAAGTTTGTATCTAGGTAGATTAAGTTCAGTACTGTGTTTCTGTAGAAAAAGTTTTAAAATCAAAGATTGTGATGCATTCAGAGGATTTTTAGGATTGTTTAGGCTATCCTGAGTTTTTATTTCTTTCGTATAAAGTTAAGGATTGTTCTTTTGAGTTCTATATTGTTCTTTTGAGTTCTGTAAAAAGTTTTGCTATAATTTTAATGAACATTTACATAAAATCTGTATGTGAGTTCTGTGAGAAATGTTGCTATAATTTTTAATGGACATTTACACTGAATCTGTAAACTGCTTTCAGTGAAATTGTCATTTTTGCTGTGTTTCTTCTGCTTTCGCAAGAAAGTAGGGGATCTTTCAAGATTTAAAATTCTTATCC
>NW_026068350.1:103107-118593 GCF_014885135.2 Alexandromys fortis
ACGTTTTCTTAAGCATAGGTTGTTAACAATAATTTTTAATCTTGGTCATTTTTACAAGGATAAGGTAAAATCTCAGAGTTTTGATTTACATTTCTCTGACAGTTAAAGGATGTTACATAAAAACATTTTTTAGGTGTCTCTCAGTCATTTTTAGGTTCGTTTGTTGAAAGTTTTTCAGTTTAGGTCTATAACAAATATTTTTATTGGATTAAATTTTTAATGACTAATTTCTTGAGTTCTTCATATATTTTTGGAAGGGATTTATGATAAATAAAAATCTTTTCCCACTCTATAGCCTTGTTATACAAAAGGTTCTCAACTCATGAGATCTAATTTATGGTTTCTCACAATGTTTGTGCCACTGAGACTGTGTTTACGATATGGCAAAATGTACTTCAAAAAAATTTTCTCTCTGTAAGGTTCAACAAAAATTTTTATATGCTGAGGCCTTTGGCTCATTTGGGCTTAAATTTTGTACATGGAGATGGATATAGATCTATTTTCATTCTTCTACATGTTGGTGTCTAATGAGACCAACATTATTAATTAAAATAATGCTTCATTTTTCCATTTTCCTATCTGCAAGGCAGACTTGCAGCTTAAGAGGAGGATAGCTTACAAACTTTTAATTAGATATTCAATGGTTAAATCTCTAGTTATAATATTCTTATGGAAGACCTTGAGCCACTAGGTAAAATTCTTACAAAAAACAGTTTCCAATAGAAGCCTTAAACAGGCTGCCTAACAGGTACTCAAACAGGTAAAATATAAATCACAGATAAAGTATACAATAATCAACAAATACAGTATATTAATTATAATTCAGCTATGGCAAATGTGTATATTAAATATAAAACATTGTACAACAGTTTTATAAAAAAAAATGCTGTTTATGGCTAAACCTTCCCAGTTTTGCCAGTTAAGATATTAAACTCTTAATTTAAAACAGTAGCCTGTCTGGTACAAAAGGGCAGAATAAAATCTGAAAAAATGGTTTAATAGAATATTGACTATGATCAATGTATCTTATACTAAATAATAGATTCATTGATAATTTAAGATGGATTCCTGGACAATTACCTTTGCTCGGTTCAAAGGCAAAAACGATGATCTTTTCCCAGATCATTGCTACAATTCACACAACTGTATTTTGCTAATGTTATAGCAAAAAATTTTTACAAATGGCTCTTCCAATGGAGGAACTGCATATATGGCTAATAATAATAAAAAAATTGTGGAGCATGTCAAGGCTCCTTCAAAGCAGCTTATAGAAGTTGCAAGCAGATCCAGATGCAAACGGAGCTGGCGTGATAACACCAAACTGATCTTTGCTAGGGCAAGGTGGAAAAGCCCTTGCAATGCATTATGAAAAAAACCCGACCTATATATATATTTGGGGTCGAGGATATGTTTATGCTTTTTTTACAGAAAGAAAATAAAAACTGGACGATGTCGAGGCTGAGGACATCCCACTGAGGAGTTCCAGAGACCATTGCAGAGAGGTCCTTGGTCCGGCCTTCCGTACCCCCAAGGAGAAGAGTGCCTGATAACAGAACCTGCTACTCCACTCTGCAGGGTCTCATCCTGCCTCCAGAGTCCAGGGAGACCAGCCTGAGATAAGTGCCAAGATGTGCTTCAGATAGCTGTATCCAGCTCACCTCACCCAGGAATCCTACCTGCCCTAAAGCATAAATGCTGAGCTCCTTCTACAGTTTGAACTCTGGTTTGTTTTGAAGCTAAGGTGCAGACCAAACATCAGACTGTTTTAATCCTTGGGACACAAAACTCATTTTAAATTAAAATATTAACGCCTCTTCACTTAAGAAGGGGGAAGATTGGGGTTCCTGTCACTGTTGCTCAGAGACTGGAACTGGTGGTATTTGTTAACCACAATGTCTGTCATTGTACTCTTACTGCAATTGATCTAATGATATTTGTAACTGCTTTTATAGATGCTGGAAAAGGTTTGACACATGCTGTAAAGTGTTTGGGTTTAATGCATATGTTAAAAAGTTTAGATTTAGATCCTTTTACACTGCACTGATTTTTGGCAGACAGCACTCATAATTTTAATGTGGAGTAGGCATTTAGGAAGGAGGATACCTTAGGCCAGACTAAAAGGTGAATACTGGGTTTGGAAGGTGCCCCTTCCTTCTTGTCTGGAAGATGGAGTTATTGGTGCCCAAAATTATATCATTATATCTTTTGTTTGAGGAGCGACTCAGTTTTTCATTAATGATAGACGCAGGGACCCAATGACGGGAGTTAGTGTGGATCCTCACCTGAATAGCACACCATACAGAGGCTGTAAAGGCCGGCTCAACATGGCATGGTGCCAGGTATGAGGAACGCTCTCCACACAGCCTAAGACAGGATGCCCTGTGGTCTGCTTACTTTAACTCTTGCTAGATACCTTTTATTTGAGGAGCTCCAAGGAACTAATGCTACTCATAAGGCACCCCTCTGTTCCCATGAGAGGTAAAATTGCTTCACCATTCGAGAGGAGGGTCTCTACTTGTCCCAGTCTCTTCTCTTTTAAATCTGACGCCAGGGTTGACTCTGACTTGGTGCCCTCCACTTAATAACTGCTTGCCTTTATATAAGAGAGGGGGAATATGTCAGGAGCCATTTCCCCCCAATCATTACAGGAACCATCACCCTAGGGAGTCTGCAGAATGCCCTTCACCCAATTAGCTGCTAATCTTAGCGGAACCCGCCTCACATTCCAGCTATCCAGGGAACCAGGTGTGGCAACTTGTGACTTCTGGCCTGCCTGTCCGAATGTAACCTAGCTACGTGACCCGGGACCACGCGGCCGGCGAGATCCCCTGCCCTGCCCCCCATTCCTTACCATATATAAACTGTAACCCATCCCTAATAAATGGAGGCTTTGACAAATTTGCTTGGCCTCCTTCTTCTGTCTTAGCTCATTCCCTTCCAGGTAGCGCCCCTCTGAGACCCTGGAGTAACTGATTGCGGGGTGGGTTACAACCCCTAGACTGAGTAACCCAGACCCCAAAATGCAATCCACAGAGTTCCTTGCTCATGCTCTCTCCTTCTGCTCCTGATTTGTACCTTGAGTTTTCAGTCCGTCAAGAACATATTAGAAAAATTATCCATTATGATCAAGTAGGCTTCATCCCAGAGATGCAGGGCTGGTTCAACATATGAAAATCTATCAATGTAATCCACCATATAAATAAACTGACAGGAAAAAAAAAAAACATATGATCATTTCATTAGATGCTGAAAAAGCATTCGACAAAATTCAACACCCCTTCATGATAAAGGTCTTGGAGAGACTAGGGATACAAGGGTCACACCTAAATATAATAAAAGCTATTTACAGCAAGCTGACAGCTAACATTAAATTAAACGGAGAAAAACATAAAGCCATCCCACTAAAATCAGGAATAAGACAAGGATTATTCATTTCTGATGTTTCTCTCTGTATATTTTTTCCAGATGACCTGTCTACTAGAGAACATAGGACATTGAAACCACCTACTACTATAGACAGATTGATGTTAATCTTTCTTTTCAATAATACAATTGTTATGAAACTTGGTGCACCAAAATTTATTTTGTATAAATTTATGGTAGTTATGCCTTTTGGATAAAATTTCCTTTGTTTGGAGTAAAGTATTCTTTCTTTTTACTTCTAATTAGTTCTAGTTTGAAATCTACTTTGTGAGATATTAGGGTAGCAACCTTTTCTTGCTTCCTGGTCCCATTTGATTGGAGTATTTTGTTCATTCTTTTACTGTAAGGCAGTGGCTCTTTTTAACTTTAAGATGTGTTTCTTGTAGAGAACAGACTGATGGGTTTTGTTCTTGGTAAATTTATCCAGCCTATGTATTTATGTTGAATAACCGATTCCTTTAAAATTAATAGTTATTACTGAATGATGTGTGATTATGGTAGTCATTGTATTATTAACTTAGGGTGTTGTTCATAAACTCAGTGTTATTGTTCTGTTCCAGTAATTACATTTTTTTCTCTTCACAGTCTCTTAGCTACGCTCATTGTTCTTTTCAGTTTGAAATTTCACTTGAATTTTCTTTAGAATTGATCTATCGTGGAAGGTTTTTTTTTAATTTTTAATTTATTTTATTTTATTTTAATTTCTCCCATCTCTAACAGCAGACAACTGCTGGATAAAGAAGTCTAGATTGGCTATTGTGTTCTTTTAGGATTTGAAATGCATTGCTTCAGGCTGTTCTGGTCATCAAACTTTCCACTGAGAAATCAATTGTTATTTTGTTGGGTTTTCCTTTATGTGCTACTTGTGTTTTGTCTCTTGCAGCTTTCCATAAACTCTCTTCCTTCTGTAAATATGGTGTTTTCACTATGATATGGTGTTGGGATTTTCCTTTCTAGTTTTGTATCTTTTGTGTTCTATGTGCTATTTATATCTGCATGAGAGACCATTCCTTCTGTTTATGTTGATGATCTGGTCTTTAAAAGAACGTTAATATTTCAATATTTTATCTATGACTATATTTCAATAGTTTTACCTTTTTATATTTTTCCACGCTTCCACTATGTTCCTTGCCTACTTGTTTTTCTTCTTAGTTCCATCCTATGACAGAGTGTATCCTTTAATTTTCTAATTAAGTTGCAGAGTTTTTCAATTCCAACATCATTTTAGATTGAGTTCTTTTAAATGTTTCTTTTTTATTGAATTTCAATTTCAAATACAAACCCTGGATTATCTTTGCCATTTCCATCTTCTTCTTGTTTGTGTATTTTGGGCATCATTCAGGCATTCATTCATTCTATGTTCCAATGTGGGATTTCCCTCTGTATGCAATGAATATGTTTTATTACCATTGGTTAATCTGATTTGGCCTATGGTAAGATAGAATATAGGTAGGTGGTAAAACTAAACTGAATGCTGGGAGAAAAAAAAGGTGGAGTCTGACAGATGGTATGTAGCTGATGAAGGAAAAAGAAATCAAAACCTTACTGGTAGGCAACAGCCTCATAGTGATAAATAAACTAATAGAAATTGGGTAATTTATTATGTAAGAGATATCTAGAAATATACCTAGTTACATGGTGTTGTAATTAATTCAGTTTCTGTGTCATTATTTGTGCATGGGTAGCTGAGGAACAAAAAAAGTCTCCATTTTCAAAGTTTATTCTCTTTAAGTTCATTAGAATTTTTTGTGTGTCTTCTTTAAGCTTCTTGTATTCCTTCATGAAGTTTATGACAAGTTTTTTTTTTTTTTAACTCTGTGTCCTTGGGCTCATCTAGGTATTTCTCATGGGTAAATATTGCTATTGAACTGGTGGTTTGGGGTGGAGTACTGCCTTGATCTTTCATATTGGTTGTACTTTTGCTATGAGATTTAGGAATTTAAACATTTTTTGTTAGGTCCATGTCTGATACAGAAAGAGAAGGTGAAAGCAGAATACAGGATATAGAACCTGGGTTGGGACTAAAGGTTAAATATGGCTTATTTAGAATGAAGTTACATGGACATGGCATACAGATTGTGCTTCCTGCTCCAAAATCCTGTATTTGAGGGTATATCTGAGGATTTAGGAGAGTGTGAAGCAGTGAATCAGGTGAATTCAACTTTTTAGATACTAACAAAGGGTGAACAAGTTCTGACTTGGCAGATAGGCTGGAGGTGGTGTGGGATGGGACTGTAGGTTGTGAACAGACAGGAAAAATCTCAGAAGTTTGGGGACAGTGAAAGCAGTATTGACCAGATTAAGCAAGGATACTGCATTTGAGATCTTACAAGATCTGGGGTTTAGGGAAGAGTGTATGTAGTGGAACAGCAGGTAGACTCATCAAGCTAGATTCTGGTAAAGAATATCCTGGGTTTAATTTTTAAATTAATAAACACAACATTATATAATGTTTCCAATGTTTTTAATATTTGATTTGTATCCTATTAGGTGCTCTGTTTTAGAAATATTTTTTAAGTGCTGATAACAATCTGCACTGTTTATATGGAATGTTTTATAAATGACTGCCAGGCCAATTTGGCTTATGATATCATGTAAAAAATATTTCTGTTTAATTTTGTTGTGATGGCCAGTCATGGTGATAATGGAGTATTGAAATCACTAAATATTATTGTGATGTGTATATTCATTGTCTTTACAATCAGTAATAGAAATTTTACAATATTGTAAACACCAGTATTCAGTGCAAATGTGTTTACAATTATGATCTCTTTGCCTCATGGTTTAGTTTGATTTTTTTCATGGTGATATTAGTCATGTTATAACCCAACAAATCACAGATATATTTGAGGACATATTTATTTAAACATCCCTACACATGGTTTTCAAAACCACTCAATATCTTTTTAGATAGCTACTGAATTCTCTCCTCTTAAGGTCTGCCTCTGCTCCTGGGCAAAATTTCTGTAAAAATGCAATGGTGTTGCACATATAAATTCTGCTTCTTTTTTTTTTCTCCTTATCTTAATTTTGCAAACAGGGTACTCAGCTTGTGCTAACATCTCTGACCTCATTGCCATGCCTTGGTAATGTCAAAACTTGAAATTAGAAACAAGAAAGCTCAGATAAAGGCAACATTGCCTCTAGGATTCAATTGCATGCTTAATATCTAGTCTGCAGAAACAGACCTGGACAATGATGAGAAGTGTAAGTAGGCCCTCTTGAAGAAATAGTAGAACACTTAGCTAGGACTTTGAGATACAAGGGACCTTGTTTTAAGGGATAGAGTTATTCTAACAGGGTTTCCTTAGCAATATTTATTAAGCAAGTAACGGGAAAAAAACTAAAATCCAGTAAGTTGCTGCTATTCATAATGACATTTACTAAATTTACCTAAATAAAAGATTTAAAAATAGTTAATGACGTTTGGTCAAATTATGACCTATTTAAGTATTTTGTTGCACTTACTGTTAATTAAAAAATAGTTCCCAACTGAGCCTTAGTCACTGTTCTAAAGCTGTGAAGGGACACAATGACCATGCCAGCTCGTATTAAAAAGAAAGCACTTAATTGGGGCTTGTTTACAACTTGAAATATTTAATCTATTCTAATTATGGCAGAGAACCTGGCGACACATAGGTCGATATGGTAACAGAGTATAAGTGGAAAGTTCTACATGAGAATTCACGGGCATCAGGCACTGTGGCTTTGGAATGGGAATTTTGAGACGTCAAAGCCCACCCCAATTGACACACATTGTCCAATAATGCAACACCTCCTAATCTTTTTGAAATAGTTCTACTCTGTGGTGACTAAGTAGGTATTTAACTCTATGAACCTATGAAGATCATTCTTATTCAAACCACCATAATACTTAATAATTCTTTTGCAAAGAAGAGCGTATGCAGTACTTTTTTGTCAGTTCATAACAGATTATTGAATGTGATACATTATTTATTATAGAAAATATATTTTCTTACATAAAATATATTCTGATTATTATTTCCTCTTTCCCAACTTCTCCAAGATCTACCTCATTCCTTCACCCAAGCAATCCACACATTTCTTTCTCTCACTCATGAGATACAAGAGATTTTAAAAACAATGAAAAAAATAATGATAATGAATGAAAACAAATGAAGCTGAGCAGAGTAAAACAAACAGAAAATAAGAGAACTGAAGAAAAAGCAAAAGCAACACATACAGAAACAGAAAGAACATACATTCAAACACATAGTGAGAGCTCATCAAAACGAAAAATGGAAAATTTATTATAGAACAAAAGACCTATAAGGTTGAAAATGTCCAGACTTAGCATTATGAGCAAGAGAACATGCAAAAATGCACTTATTTTTCTTTTGTGGGGGCAATTTTCTTATGATAATGGGATCTGTCTTTAAGTGTGGTTTCTATGCCTAGGGAGACTCTATTGGAAAACAATCAATGGCAACAATGAAAAAAACACTTTTTTTTTTTTTTGCAAATAATTATCAGTAGAAGATAGCTTGTGTTTACTGATCCTCTCAGCATGAAACTTCATCTGGCTTACACCTGTGCATTCCCTGTGAATGTTGCTAATGTATCTATCAATTCAGATGTCAATTAACCATGTTGTGACTGAAAAGTCTCATTTCCTTGGTATCTTACATCACCACCATTATTCTTTCTGTCCCTTCTTTGGCAGAGTTTCCACAGTCTTGTGGGGAGACATGTGATGGAGACATACCACTTCAGATTGTGTGCTCCAGGATCTCTCACATTCTAAACATCATGTGTCTGTGGGTCTCTGTATTTTTTTCCCTTCTACTTATTGCAAGAGGAGTATTCTCTGAGGATGAATGAGTAATACAGTAATATATGAATGTAGCATAATTAAAAATGTCCGGCGGGAATGAGAAGAAAACACAAGACACAAACAAACCCACATAGGAGTTTATTAAAAGAAAATATACTCACAGGGTGCAAACAAGAAAGAGCACAAAGATGGTGCATCCAGCTATAAAGGCTTCCTAGCAAATGTGCACGGGGGGCGGGGGGGCATGCCTACATCAGACACTGATGACACAGATGGCGGGCAACCCACACATGTACACATAGGGGGTTAGTTGAGTCGCTGGTGAAGGTAACCATGCATGCGTGCATGTGAGTCATGCAGGCCCTATTCCCAAGGATCTGCCCACGTGCACCTGCCTTAGAACCTGGAAGTACAGCCTTAAGGGTAGCTAAAAGAATTACATTTTACCCTTTTGTTTATTATAAAAATTTGGCTGGGAGGTTGAGAATCTTAATGGTTGGGAATGGCGTGCCTCAAGGTCTCTCATAACTGCTTCTTGCTGATTTTGTGGGCGTCGAGGAATTTGGGTTGTCTGACCACATCTTGGGGTGGATGATTAAGGCTATATTTTCTGGGCTCTGAGGAACTGGGTCATTTGGCAGCTTGGACCTCACAAGATATTGGAAAGACAAAAATTACATTTTGGGGAAAAAATAGATCCTAGTGGAAATCCTAGAGGAGAGGTTTAAGATGGAAGATAGAGGGAGTTAGGGGTTCTTCAGTGATTGATAGAGGAAAGGTTCAAAATGGAAGATATAAGTTTAGGGGTTCCCGAGACTAGGAATGACAAAGAAAGAATTAAATGATATTTATTCCTGGTGAGTCTGGTCCATTTAGGTAGGTCAAATTTTTTCCATGGAACTTATAAAAAATGTTTGAAAAATTTTAAACATATTAACAGTTTATGATTATAACAATAGAGTACATTATGGCATTACCTCAACATCCAGGAGACACTGCTGCTACAGTCAGTGATGAGCCTGTTATGTTAAAGTTTGTTTTGTTAGAGTTTTTGGAGTTTGGGGCTACAAATTTATTATTGTTTATTACCATCTGGGTTTTTGACAATCCTTGTACCTCTGGCTCTATGTTTGATGATGGTTCCTGTAATAACAGCTGAGTGGTTATTTGGAAATTTAAGCTTGACATTGGAGGTATATGGAGAAGTTGTATATAGGAAAAAGAGAAGGGAGAGTATATTGGCACAAGAGAGTTGAATAAGGATAAGGCCTTTATTATTTTTGAACTGGAGCAAGAGAGGCTGATCTTGGTGTCCACTGGAACCTAAGGGAACAGGATCCTGTCTGAGTTACTGTGTATGAGGGGTCATCTTGAGCTGGAAGAGTAAACAGTTTAAGATGTGACAGGTGAATCCAATGAGGAATTCCCCCAAGTTTCGCGGCTCTGGGAGTCAGAAGAATTACTCTAAGGGGACCCAGCCATTTAGGGGAAAGGGGTGAGGGACATTGGCCTGGGGGAGAAAATAATACCTGATCTCTTAATTTAATCGGTGGTGGGCATGAGTTAGCACATAATTGAAGTAATGAGTGTTTGGTAAAATCCCATAATAGGGAGCATAGATGAGATAACAGGGGAGTAAGTAGGTGATCCGGAAGGGGAGAAGTTTTAGGTGAGAGACCAGGGATTAAAACTGGCAGCCAATACATGAGTTCAAAGAGTGAGATGAAAAGGGGCTTTTTGGAAGGGCCCTAAGCCTAAGGAGGGCCAGAGGCAAGAGTTTTACCCAGTCAAGGTGAACTTCCTGTAGCATCATAATAAGAACCTTTTTAAAGGAACAGTTAATTCATTCTACCTTCCCTGAAGACTGATGGTGGTATGGAATATGAGAATGTCAAGGGATATTAAGATCCTTAGACAAGTTTTGAAAAATCTTGGAAGTGAACTCAGGGCCATTATCTGACTGAAGAGAGGTTGGGATTCTGAAACAGGGGATGACTCCTTGGAGGAGAACACCAAAGACTGTCTGGGCCCTCATATTAGTGGTGGGAAATGCTACAGTCTACTCAGACATTGTATCCACCACAACCAGGAGGTATATAACTTTTTTGACTGTGGGTATATGAGTAAAATCCAGCTGCCAGTCAGTTCCTGGAAGGGAGCCCCTTGGCCTGGTGGGTGGCAAAATGAAAGCAATGATATTTAGTCTTGGGATCTGAATTCTGACAAATTTGACAAGAGGCAGTGATAGCTTTTAGGAACTTTATGTCCTCAGAGGTGAGTTGGAGGTGAGCCTTAACAAAATGAAGCAGAGCTTTGTTCTTAGGATGAAAGAACTAATGTAGGTAGGACAGAATTTTTTGGGTATCAGGGGGTGTCTGTGAGAGTTTGAGCTGTACTACATGAACCCCCTGAGGTGATTGAGGTAGGTTTGGGCTTTGGAATGCTGCTGTTTTAGCAGTCTGATTATTTCCCTTGGAAATCATGGAACTGTCAGTCTGATGAGACCAAAAGTGAATAATTTCTATAGCTTTGGAGAGATGGGATGATGGAGGTGGGTCTTGTATCTTATCTGTTCCTTTCATTGGTTAACTAATAAAGAAAACTGCTTGGCCTTAATAGGACAGAATATTAAGTAGGCGGATTAGACAGAACAGAATTCTGGGAGAAAGAAGCCAAGTCAGGGAGTCGCCATGATTCTCCAACTCCAGACAGACACAGGTTAAGATCTTCCCTGTTAAGCCATCTCGTGGGCTACACAGATTATTAGAAATGGTTTAGATCAATATGTAAGAGGTAGCCAATAAGAGGTTGAAACTAATGGGCAAAGCAATGTATAAAAGAATATGGTTTCCATGTAATGATTTCCTGGGCTAAGCTAGCCACGCAGGAGCTGGGTGGGAATGTAGCCCGCCACTCCTACTTCAACAATCGGAGGCTTTTAACAGGTCCATAATGTAACCTGAGTTAGTTATGGATCTTCCTTTCATTGTAAGAAGCCCACGCTCCTTCCAGATATTTGCATGGGACAGGAGGGTATGAAAGGCATATTTGGAATCTGTAAACATTTAAAAATTGTTCCTTTTCTAATTGAAAGGCACAGGTAAGAGCTATCAACTCAGCCTGTTGATTAGTGGTATGGGCAGGAAGTGCCCATGCCTCCATAATCTCAGTATCTGATACTATGCCAGAGCCTGCTCTATATGTCCCATCCATTAAAAGTACCTGCTATCTGTATACCAGGTATAAGTGGCCTGGGACAGTTTGCCCTCATGTATATGTGTGGGGAGGACAGTAGATTCTCTAAGATTTCTATGCAGGAGTGAGATGGGGAATCATTAACATTAGGTTGATGTAGGAGATTTAAGATATTAAGGGGTGGGCAGCATTGGAAAGTGAGTGTGACATCTTCTACTAGTGCCACCTGGAGTGAAAAATATTGGGAAGGGGGTAAGATTTATAAGCCTTTGTAAATTATGAGATGGGACCGATTATGGTGGGGGAAGACAGTGGTGAGGAAACCAAAGTTTAGTTTTTTTGACTCAAGAATAAGAAGCTCAGCAGCCCCTAAGGCATGTAAGCAGGGTGCCCCGCCCCAAGTGGTGGGGTCCATTTTTTGACAGGTATACTACAGGTGCAAAATAATGTTCCAGTTGATGTCCTAAGACCCTAAGGGCATATCACTCCTTCTCTACTACGTAAAGAGTAAAGGGGTGAGATAAATCTGGAAGAGGAAGATCTGAAGCCTGGATAAGGGCCTGTTGCAGTCTTTGGAAGGATTTAGTAACAGGATGGGGAAGAAGCTCATGCAGAGAGCTGAGAGCTGTCTCATATAAGGGGTAGGCAAGGAGAGAAAAGGATGGGACCCAAAAATGCAGGAAGCCAGCTATTCTTAGGAATGATAAAACCTCTTCTTTGGTTGAAGGAACTGCAAGAGATTGAACTTTATTTTTTCATCCAGAGTGATAGCCTTTTGGGTTGGGGTTATAGTTAATCGCAAATAAACAACATGAGTGGTAGACAGTTGGGCCTTAGAAGGTAAGACTCTATAGCCCCTTTTGGACAGGAAATTTAAAAGGTCAGAGGTATCAGTTTGCTGATCTTCATTGATGGGCTGCAAAGTAAAATGCCATCCACATACTGTATGAGCTTAGATTTAGGGAGAGACAGTGAGAGCAGGTCAGAAGCTAAAGCCTGGCAAAACAGATGTGGGCTGTCCCAGAATCCCTGGGGAAGGACAGTCCAGGTGAGCCATGTGGAGAAATGGGTTTCACGATCAGTCCGGGTGAAGGCAAAGATGTTTTGAGATTCAAGGCTAAGAGGAATAGAGAAAAAAAGAACATCCTTGAGGTCTAGAACTGAGAAGTGGGAGGTTCCTTGAGGAATATTGGATAGAATGGTGAGAGGATTAGTGACTACTGGGTGGAGAAGGACCACTGCAGAGTTAATGAGCTGGAGATCTTGAACCAGACTATAGGTTTCATTAGATTTTTTAACAGCAAGTATAGGGGTGTTAAAGGGAGAAGAGGTGGGGCGAAGTAACTTTTTTTCTTAAAAGGTCAGAAATAATAGGCCTAAGTCCCTTAAGGCTCTGGAGAGCGCGCGCGCGCGCGCGAGAGAGAGAGAGAGAGAGAGAGAGAGAGAGAGAGAGAGAGAGAACTGAGCTTGGGTAATGTACTTAGTAGGGTCCTGTAATTGTATAACAATGGGGGGATGGTGTTTAACAATGAGGGGTTTTGTGTTTCCTAGACATAGGGGGTCTACCTGGGAGGTAGAGGAAACAATGCATTAGGGTCAGGTATTGGGGGGCTAGGAGAAGGAGGAGTGGAGCTGCTGGCAAGTCTAGGGTAAGGTAAATGGAAGAAGCAAAAGAAATGGAGGCTCTTACCTTTGTTAAAAAATCCCTTCCCATGAGAGGTACTGGACAGGTTGACAAAACTAAAAATGAATGAGTGAGATAAATGCCCCTAAACACACAGTTAAGTGGTGGGGTCTGCTGAAGTAGATAAGGCTTTCCCCCTACCCCGACAATAGGGAAACCAGAAGGAGAAGTAGGCCCCCAGAATTCCCTCAATACTGAGTATGTGGCTATGGTGTCCAAGAGAAAGGAGATGGGCAGTCCTGATACCATGATGATTACCTGTGGCTCCTTATTACAGATGATGTTTGTGGTCGTGTCAAAGGAGCCCAGGCAGCCTCACTCATCTATGGCCAGACCTAGAAGGAGTTGAAGGAGCTAAAGAGGGCGGTATAGAAGCTAAGGGAATGGGGGTAGCTTTCCGAGGTTGAAAAGGCAGAAGTTCATTAGCTGGTTCCAGAGCAGGAGTTGGGGGTTATTGAGGAGCAGATGGCACAGCTAGAAACATGTGAGCAGGTGACCAGTTTACAAGTACAGAGGAGTTAGACTTAGAGTTTTAAGTAGAAAAAGGCTTGAATATAGGGACTCTCCTTCCATCTGCCTGTGTGCTGGCAATAGTTAGACAATTCCCATAAAATGTTGGGGTTAAAGGCAGCCATTTTAGATTTCCCTCTAAATTGTACTGGGGTCATGTTTTTGAACAAAGATGGATAAGTGAGGAATTCTGTAAGTAGGACATTAAGGCCTGAGGTTTTAGGGCCTCTAAAAGGCTTCCCAATGGGGAGGCCAGATTGATAGTCTTGGAAGGTTTGGTTCCCATGTTTAGAGCCATGTAAACCCACAAAAAAACAGCGACAACCAGGGCTCTACAGAAGATGTCTCTTGACTGTAGAGTGGGGGGTGTAAATCTGTGTGACATTTGCAAGACTTGTGTGGGTGTCCCCTCAAGCCATGAGTGGGAAGGTAAGGCCTGGCTGGATCCAGTCGGTGGTCCAAACCCAGAGTAGCCAGAGGAAAAAAAAAAGGAAAGAAAAAGAAATGAAAAATGAGAAAGATCTGAGGGACCCTGGGCCCTCGGTCACAGGTGGGTTGACCCCGGGCCATCCAAAATACAAGCTTAAATAAGGGAAGCAAATCTCAGATGAATGCCAGCAAAGGGAGCAACCATGGCCTTGAAGACCATGGTTAGGGGCAATGCCTCTTATCTCTAGGAACTCCAGAAGGTTGCAGGGAGCACAATGGTCAATTCCTCGGGTTCAAAGGAATGGGAACACTCACCATTGGAAGCCAGTGTTGTATGGAGGTGCCGTGCTCAGGCATATGGAACACGTGGGTTGTTTTTGGGAAAGTCCCCGGTTGCAATTCCAGTCCCAAGATCCCGAGACAGGTCCTGGCCCCAGGACAGGGGCCTGGGGCTGGAAATTCTGGCCTTGGGATAGGGACCAGGGGTGGGAGAATCATCTGAGTCATGGCACTAGATGAAAATGTGCGGCGGGAATGAGAAGATACGAGGCAAAAACAAACACACTTAGGAGTTTATTTAAAGAAAATGTGCTCACAGGGCCCAAGGAAATAGTGTGCAAAAGAGAGTGCATAAAGATGGCAAATCCAGCTTTTAAAAGCTTCCTAGCTCATGTGCATGGGGGGAATGATATGCCTATGTCAGACAATGATGACGCAGATGGAAGGGGACCCACACATGTGCACACAGGGGGTTAGTTGAGTTGTGAGTGAGGTAACCATGCATGCGGGCACATGGGTCATGTGGGCCCTGTTGCCAAGGATCCAACCACATGCACCTGCCTTATAACCCAGAAGTGCAGCCTTACAGGTGGCTAAAAGAATTAAAATAATGTCATTAGGTATCATTTTATTACAGTATTCATTTAGAAAAACAGTAAAATTTTCTTCTAGATCTATGGCCTATCTAGTCTCAGATTTTGGCTATCCAAGCAGTGTCCAATATGGATCTCATCTTATGGAGTGGGTCTTAAATCTTTCCACTGTTTCCACAGGATTTATCAAAGATCACATTATACAGAACAGGTCATAGATTCTGAATAAAATGTTGAAAAAGAAAATCTTTAAATAAATGTCAGTGATGCTAGCCTCCTTCTTCTACAGTTTCCTGTAATTGCATTAACTCTACACAGATGATCAAAGATGATTTACTTTTCTCAGTATCCTAAGCATAATTATGTACCCATTGACCATTTTACCATAAAGGACTATACAGTCAATAGTTCTCTGAACTATGATGGCTATATTTTTGAGTTGTCATTATTCTTCTAATGATAGTGGAAAAACAAAGCCAGAAATAAGGAAACAGCTATTCTATTTGTTTAACATTTGTTTCTAGCTTTTTTTTTTTTTATTTTAGTGTTGTTTTTTTTTTTTTTTTTTTTTTTTTTTT
>NW_026068350.1:119179-128193 GCF_014885135.2 Alexandromys fortis
AAATAGGAGCGGCGGGGGCTGCGTCCCCAGCACCCCGGCCGCTTGGCTAGCTTATGCCCAAAATAACAACACATAAATTGTATTCTTTTAAACACTGATTGGCCCATTTCTATCTAGCCTTTTCTAGGCTAATTCTCACATATTAATTTAGCCCATTTCTAATAATGTTTGTAAGCACCCCAAGGTACACTTACCAGGAAAATTCTAGCCTACGTCCATCCTGGGTCGGAGTTGCCTGAGAGAGTAGAGCCTGGCGTCTCTGCTCCAGAGAGCAGAGCTGTTGAGTCTGTCTGAGGAGTCTTACCTCACTTCCTCTTCCTCCTGTTTACTCCTCCCACCTATGTTTTAACCTATCAGGGCAAGCAGTTTCTTTATTTAATTAACCAATGAAATCAACAGATTGATATATGACACTTCCACATCAAGAGAGTATCTTCCAGTACCATCAAAATTGATCAGTAGAAATGAAAGCTCTAATTAAGTCTTGTGCAAGACTGAATGTATTTAGCCCCCATAATTTTATAGGGAGTTGCACTACTTCAAGATGTGGCTTTGTCAGAGTAGGTGTGGCCTTGTTGGAAGAATTGTATCACTCATGGGTGAGCACTCAGGTTTCTAATGCTCAGGATATTGTCCAGTATCTTAGTTGACTTCCTGTTGCCTGCAAGATTAGGGTTCTCGGCTACTTCTCCAGAGACATGTCTGCCTGCAGGCTGCCATGCTCCCTACCATGATGATAACTTACTGAACATCTGAAACTGTAAGTGAGCTACCCCAATTAAATACTTTCCTTAACAATTCTTAAAATATTATGTAACAGGTACAAAGTCCCCTCTGGAAGACCACCACGTAGTAACTTTTTCAGGGAAAAGAAAGTATATCCATAGTAGCATTTACTTCTCACCAACCTTAATATATTCTGTACATCATTTTTGCTTGGTCTTTAAGAATATTTGTGAAGCAAGTTGCATAAGAACTAGCAAAGTCATGAAAATTTGTAGTTCAAATATTTTCTTGAAATAAAGAGCAGTCTATGTTTAATTCAACATTAACTAATACTTATCACAATCAAAACACTGCCAATATTCTTGCCCTTTGGGGGGAATAAAAATTCAAAATAATTAAGCACTTAATATTATTTTCTCTACAAACTCTATACTAAGATTCATTAGAAGGCGTTTGGTAGTATTGATTAATTGTTGAAATAGGAGTGGTGGCGGGGCTGTGTCCCCAGCACCCCAGCCACCTGATAGCTTATGCCCGAAATAACAACACACAAACTGTATTCATTTAAAGACTGCTTGACGCATTTCTATCTAGCTTCTTCTAGGCTAATTCTCACATATTAATTTAGCCCATTTCTAATCATCTGTGTAAACACCCCAAGGTGTGCTTACCGGGAAGATTCTATCCTATGTCCATCCTGGGTTGGAGGAGCTTCATTTCCTGCATCTGCCCGGGAGAGCGGAGCATGCCTCTCTGTCTGAGGTGTCTGGCTCTGAGAGGGGAGAGAAAAAACTGTGCCCATGTTTCCAAATATGGTTTATTAACGTTCTTTTTCATTTAAAGGGGGATATGATATAGATATGAGTAATTTGCATTAGTGTAGATTTTGCTTTATTGATAGAGATTTAAGATAAATTTGTTATATGTGTTCAGAAAAAGAGAGATATATAGTAAAGAGAGATTCAAAGACAAAGAAAACTTTAAATGATTTACAGTGTGTTGAAAATAATATGCAGACTAAAAGTTAAAATTCTTAAAGTAAAAAAAAAGTAAGAAAAAGAGAAGTTGTGTGTGGTAGTACAAGCCTTTAATCCCAAAGCTTGGGAGGCAGAGAAAGAAAGAACTCTGAGAATTCAAGGAGAGCCTGGTCTACAGAGTTATTCCAGGTCAAAGAGATACAGAGAATATAAAATAAAAGTAAAAATAAACAAAATAGAGGTTAAAATAAAGCGTACAAAGATGGAAAATACACAGAGAATCTTGATACTGTATACTATTATGCTCTCTTTGAATTGTTTGAATGCTGAGGAAGGAGCAACAGATGCTAAAAGATATTTGTTTATAAATGCTGCTGAAATAATCCATCGTAGAGATTTTGATGCCTTGACTTTTAAATTTGGATCTAAGGACATGATGCTTTTGAAAGGAGTTTCCTATTTTGTTTTCACAGAGAATGAGACCCTGTTCATTTCTTCTATTCTGATATGGTTTGATGGACCATGCCCTCCTGAACGGTTGCTGTGAATACCTTCAGAAAATTGCTTCGCTCAACTGCCAACTGAGATGAAACTAGCACACAGGTTATACCATAGACCTGAATAACAGCTCCCCCATACAGCAGGAAGCAGTTTGGAGAGAAATAACTGTGCCCATCTTCCCAAATATTGTTTATAAATGTTCTTTTACATTTAAAGCGGGAGATGATATAGGGATGAATAATTTACATTGATATGGATTTTGCTTTAGTGATTTAAATTTAAGGTCAATTTTGTAATGTATATAGGCTGTTAATGAATAATCATTAATAATAGTTAAGTTTGTAATCATGTTATTTAAGATTTTCTAGATGTACTTAGATAAATTTTAGATAGACATTCTTCATTTCTTTCAAAGATTACAGAATAGGACATTTAATGTTTTAAAAACTTAGGACTTTTCATGACAATGAGACACTCTGCTCCTGGCAGCACCAATCTACTTCAAGAGGAAGATGGGCATCGAAGAGGATCCTTATAGAGTTTGATAGCCATTTGGGCAAGAAACTACTCTTGCCTGGACTACTTCATAAACTGGACACAGAGAACCCACAGAGAGAGGACTGCTGAACTTGTCTAAAGGTGAGATGACCTTTTGGGGTTCCTGATTCATGAAAGAGTCTGCAAGACATTCTTCAGGACAAGCAGATAGTGACTGCCTTTGAAATTTCCTGCTTTGTGGAAATGTCTGCTGGAAACTATGGGCCTGTAGGCTGAAGATGGATGCCCCAACGGTACAGAAAACTTTGGGTGACTGTCCAGGCAGTGAGATGTCTCTGTCATTTCTAGAGTTTGAAAGTTGCTTATTTCTTGTTTGCTTAGGTAATATTGTATCTTTCTGGACTCTAATGGAGTTAAGAATAGTTAGCTATAGTTATAGTTTTCCTTAGTTATGATATACATTATTGTAATTTTTACTTGATAACTGTTTTGTTATATGTAATTTTGCTCCATTAAAGTTAAAGCCTTCTTTTTTTTTAAACAGAAAAAGGGGAAATGTTTGAGGAAGGTCATTGGCTAATAAAGAAACTGGCTTGGCCCATTTTATTGGTTAGAACGTAGGTGGGTGGAGTAAACAGAAGAGGATGCTGGGAGGAAGAGGAAGTGAGGTCAGACTCTACTCTTCCCCCCCGGGGAGACTCGACAGCTCTTCTCTCTGGAGCAGAGACACCAGGCTCCGCTCTCCAAGGCAGCTCTGACCCAGGATGTAGGGAGGCTAGAATCTTCCCGGTAAGCGCACCTTGGGGTGCTTACACACATTACTAGAAATGGGCTAGTTCAGGTGCGAGAGTTAGCTGAGAAGAGGATAGATATAATGGGCAAGCAGTGTTTAAAAGAATATAGTTTGTGTGTTGTTATTTCGGGCATGAGCTAGCAGGCGGCCGGGGTGCTGGGGATGCAGCCCCGCCACTCTTATTTCAACAATGTATTTCAAGTTGTAAACTTGTCCCATTCATTGTCCTCCTCATCTGTATTCATTTCCTGGACCATTATACTGATGTTACTCAATATCTACTTCTTCTAGACTCTTGTTATTCTCTGCTTCATTAACTGCTAATGAGTTGAGATATAATATAACATGCCTTCCTTTTATATTTCTTTACTTGCTTCATGCATTTTATTGGAGCTTATAAAAACAGAATCTGTATGACCTATTGATTTCTCACTTTGATAACATTATTATCAAATAATAAAATAAATTTGATAAAACATTATTATCAAATTATCAAATAAAATCAGTAATGCTGATTTTAATATTCTCTGTGTAAATATACCCAGTTGATCTTTGAAAATGACTTTGTTAACTATTTATTAACACGGAAGTGATAGTAAAATTCAGGACTACATTTTATGCTTCTGCCTGACCTAATTAATTCCTATATTGATATATACATTTTTTCCAAAGTTGCAAGAAGTGCTAAATATTCCAAGAAGTATTCAGTCATTTGGTTAGCAGCATCCTTTTATGTCATAGTTGAGCATGATAAGGTGATATCTTTATTTTTCCATGCAGTTTTGCATAAATTACCAGTGATATTTTGTGCTGGCTTTTGCCATTCTTTTAAATGTAAATTTTCTGCACCCCAATAAGCCTCTCCACTAACACAACAATCCAAATCAGACTAAATCTAACTGAAATAGAAAAAGCACAGGTTTAATGGATAAAATGATCGTGAATGATTTTTCAGTTCCCTAGAGAGTAGACAGGAAAGAGAGATTGGAAAACAACATGCCTGTTTTCTAGGGGGAAGTTTAAATACCCCATGGAGTGGTCTTGAGAATCTCCGGGGGATTGGTCATCATTTTGTGAGCTTTCTGAGATGTGGCATGGTTTGGAGAGAGATGGAGAAGGGGACTGCCATGCCAGCACAACAACTGTAGTTCTTCTGAGTGAGGGACCTCAGGATTAACACACAGCACAACTTCAGGTTTGGCAAACAAGCCTTTATTCTATTTTGTCACACAGTATATATAGAGACCTCAATAGGGGAGGCCAAGCCAGCAAAAGCAAGATGCTCATCACCATAGGGATAAACATCTTTAGAAACATTGCAGAAAACAACAGATTGGTTTTTTTTTCTTGTTTTTGCCTTGTTTTTGGAACAACCAACCACAAGAGTGCAAAACAGATCAAGTGGGGGTGCCTTCCTCAAGGGACCCAACAGGTTCTTGTGGTATAGGATACCCCTCTGTATGCTGTGAATATGTTTTATTGACATTGATTAATAAAGACGTGGTTTTGGCCTATGGCAAGGAAGAATATAGCAAGGTGGAATATCCAAGCAGAGATATAGGAGGAAAGAAGGCTGAGTCAGGGAGATGCCATGTAGCTGCCAAAGGAAAAAGACACCACAAACTTACTGGTAAGCCATAGCCTCATGGTGATACAAAGACTAATAGAAATATGTTAATTTAAGATGTAAGACGTAGATAAGAAACATCTGAGCTTTTGGCCAAACAGTATTGCAATTAATATAGTTTTTGTGTGATTGTAAATGAAAGTTTCTGTTCTGTCTGGTCCCATAGCCATTCAGGAAAACAAAACAAAACCACAGAGACTTATGTTAATTATGTACTGTTTGACCTTTTATCTCACTTTTATTATTAATTAGATCTTATGACTTAAATTCAGTCATAATTCTTCTCTATGTTTAGCCATGTGGCTTGCTACCTTCTGTCAGTAAGTATTCTCATCTTGCTTTATCTGTGTCTGACTGGTAACTGCATCTCTCTTTTCATCTTTCCAGGACTTTCCTAGTTTTGTTTCCCTGCATATACTTCCTGCCTGGCTACTGGCAAAGCAGGACTTTATAAAACAATCTGAGTGACAAGTTTTTACAATATACAAATCATTATCTCATAGCATTGGATTAATGTAGTGACACTTCATTTGTATTTAATAAATTAAGCTTGCATGAAGATTGGAGAGTAAAACCACACCACTAGTCAGCCTTACAGATCAGGCAGTGGTAATACATATTTTTAATCCCAATAGTCACACTAGCTACCATAGAATCTGGGCAGTGCATGTCTTTAATCCCAGTGGTGCACACCTTTAATCTCAGAAAGGAGACATCTCACAGTCTCAGTCTTATTCTGAGGCTTCCTGGAGGAAGGATCACCATTTTCAGACAGGTAAAAGTAAGATCCAGTGGCTGACAGGTTTTCTTTTATGAACTTCAGTTTGAACCCCAATTTCTGTCTTTGAACATGCGTTAGTCATGATTCAGGCTTGGTCTCGAACTTCCAGCAGAACATTCTATACTCTTTGGATATATGGATGCCAACGAATGGGGTGAGGCTTCCAGCAGAACATCCCAACCTCTTTGGGTATATGGATGCCAGGGACTATGGGGGAACTTCACCAGAATTCTCGTCTCAGATTCTTTTGGTGTATGGATGTCAGGGGCTGGGTGAAGCTTCCAGCAGAACATTAAATTCTTGAGCTAACCATGTTTTAGTGTGGTTACAAATAAAAAAAAAAAATCTTTAATTCACATGCTTATAATAATCTCAGACTTTGAATTTGAGAAAAAAAGGAGCTTAGTCATCTTCTTTTTTTGGGGGGGGGTTGTTTTGTATTGTTGTTTGTATTTTTCTAAGTTAAATTTTACTACAACAAAACTTTTAGAAAGGTAAAGCAATGTGTTTGTTTGAAGTCTTTTCTCTTTTTGACTTTCTTATTTTTCAATTCACTGTCTCTGGCTGCTTCATCTGAATCTTGTGTGTTCCCTTTCTTCTAGGATATTCTGTAATAGAACTATTTTAGAGAAGTGTCAATATTAAGGCTAGAGAAATTCTTCAGTGATATGAGAAACATAGTTTTTGGAGTTGAATATAATAAAGCATGTCTGCTATCCCAGCATTCTGAAGGTTATGGTATGATGACTGCCCTGGGATCGAAGCCAACTAGATTAATATATAGCAAAGACCTTGGTTAAAAACAAACTGAACCTGCAACAACAACAACAACAACAAAAATACAGAAATCATTGTATTGGTACCCTTTCATGTCACATTTGAACAATTTACTTTGTTTTTCTTATTCTAAATCCCATGTTTTCTGTAGGGAACAGAGAGTCATGTACACATAAATTGGCACTGGAGAAGCCAGGAAAGATAAATACACAGCTTACCTTTTCAATGGAATGAGATGCTAAACCAATCTTCCTGGAATGATAGGAAAGCTGTCATTTTACACCCAGATGGACTTGCTGTCTAATGGGACAATCTCTTCCATATCTCCCAGAATTTATGCTCTTACTTATCCCAGACCATTCCCCCTAAATTTTGTGAATTGCTTTAAGACTTTAAAACCCACTTTTATGAGTGTTGTCTCTTGTATTTTAAAAGAGTCTAAATGATCTCTATGCTATCTTAGGGTCAGGCCAATCCCGACACCCACAGGTATTATGTGTACCTCAGACAAACTCTATAGACCCTTAATCTTGGGCACTAACTCTGAATCAACAATACCCATTCTTGTGAAAGATGCCAGATGTACTTTAAAAGGAATCTCATTGTAATCATGTTTTCAATTGTTTTGTACTTGGTGCTGAGTTAAATGTTATCTTTTTTTTTTTTTAAATTGTTCTGTGCTGATATATAGTTAAAGTAAAATGATCTGGACCAGACTCTAGAAGTTCTGGTCCAAAACTAGTTACAATAAAATTGGGCTGAGCTGAGTTTCATGCTTTTCTCTTAGTGGTTCTTTTTTCTCCCCTGCCTACTGTAAAGCCTGTAGGGAAATCACCAGACTTTTCCACTCAAAATACATATCTAAATATTTTCTTGAAAGAGCATACTTTCTTTTTTCTATTCTTTTCTTTTTTTTTTTTTTGGTTCTGTTTTTCTTCCAGACATGGTTTTCTCTGTGGCTCTGAAATTAACTGTTTAGAATGTGTAGACCAGGCTGGCCTTAAAAGCTCAGAAATCCACATGCCTTCTGACTGCTGTGATTAAGAAGTATGTCAGAACACCTGGTGAAACAACTCACTTTGATTCTCTTTTTACTACCTGAATTACTTTTCTCTTTCAAAGAGCCTATATGTTTCCATGTTACAATACATAGGTTACTGGTACAATATAAATTTATTTATATTGCAAAAAATCATAAAGCTAATGTATCCTTTCTCAGCCTTTATGCAATCTCTTCTCAATTAAAATCATTTATCTCTTAAAAATAAAATAGATTATGACTGTGATTGGAAGAAATGAAATAAGAAGACAAGATGTTCATATTCATTAAAAGTTTTCATTTTTAAACTATAACCCTCCTTTTACTGGAAAGATTTTCTTTTCTCACATAATATATCCTCATTACACTTTCCCTTCCTCTACTCCTGTCAGTTCCTACTCACATACTGTACCATTCAGATCCACTCCCTTTTTGTTTCTTATTAGAAAACAAGAGTTATAAAGGTTAGTATAAAATAATGCATCAGAGTAGGACAAACAAGCAAAGGGAACAGAGCCCAAGAAAAGAGAATATATATATATATATATATTTGTTTCCACACTCAGGAATTAAACAAAAACACTAAATTAGAAACCATAATGTATAACAAAAGTACGTGTAAGTAAAAAAAGAGAGGAAAAAACATAAAGTATGTATGTAAGTAATAGGAAAATAAAAATTTAAAATTAGTATAAATTAATATAAAATGTCATTTTGAGACAAAAAGCTTTCAAGTAGCCATTGTGTTAGCTTTCTGGTAGATATTGAAGCCTACCTTTATGGAGAATTTATTTTCTAGGTGGTTATCAATTAGTGACAGCTTCTATGTTAGGAAGCAGCACGTGTCCAATTATTCTTTCATAACTATAACCTATAATCTTTTTTAAAAAATTATTGAGAAAAAGAAAAAGGTTCCACCTCCTCCCAGCCTCCCATTTCCCTCCCCCTCCTCCCACTCTTCTCTCCCTCCCATCATTCCTCTCGCCCTCCCTCTCCAGTCCAAAGAGCAGTCAGGGTTCCCTGCCCTGTGGAAAGTCCAATGTCCTCCCCCCTCCGTCCATGTCTAGGAAGGTGAACGTCCAAACTGGCTAGGCTCCCACCAAGCCAGAACATGAAGTAGGATCAAAACCCCGTGCCATTGTCCTAGGCTTCTCATCAGCCCTCATTGTTCGCCATGATCAGAGAGTCCAGTTTTATCCCATGCTTTTTCAGTCACAGTCCAGCTGGCCTTGGTGAGCTCCCAATAGATCAGCCCCATTGTCTCAGTGGGTGGGTGCACCCCTCGTGGTCCTGAC
>NW_026068350.1:128742-130331 GCF_014885135.2 Alexandromys fortis
AATGCTGCTATGAACATAGTTGAACAAATGCTTTTGTCATATGATAGGGCATCTCTTGGGTATATTCCCAAGAGTGGTATTGCTGGGTCCAGGGGTAGGTTGATCCCGAATTTCCTGAGAAACCGAAACACTGATTTCCAAAGTGGTTGCACAAGATTGCATTCCCACCAGCAATGGATGAGGGTACCCCTTCCTCCACAACCTCTCCAGCAAAGGCTATCATTGGTGCTTTTGATTTTAGCCATTCTGACAGGTGTAAGATGACATCTCAAAGTTGTTTTGATTTGCATTTCCCTGATTGCTAATGAGGTTGAGCATGACCTTAGGTGTCTTTTGGCCGCTTGAACTTCTTCTTTTGAGAATTCTCTGTTCAGTTCAGTGCCCCATTTTTTTCATTTTAATTGGGTTAATCAGCATTTTAAAGTCTAGTTTCTTGAGTTCTCTATATATTTTTGAGTTCAGACCTTTGTCTGTTGCTGGGTTAGTGAAGAGCTTCTCCCATTCATTAGGTTGCCTTTTTGTCTTAAAGACAATATCCTTTGCTTTACAGAAGCCTCTCAGTTTTAGTAGGTCCCATTTATTCAATATTGCCCTTAATGTCTGTGCTGCTGGGGACATACATAGGAAGCAATCTCCTGTGCCCATCTGTTGTACAGTACTTCCCAATTACTCTTCTATCAGGTTTAGTTTGTTCGGACTGATATTGAGGTCTTTGATCCATTTGGACTTGAGTTTTGTGCATTGTGATAGATATGGGTCTATTTTCATTCTTCTTCAGGTTGACATCCAGTTGTGCCAGCACCATTTGTTGAAGATGCTTTCTTTCTTCCATTGTATACTTTTAGCTTCTTTTTCGAAAATGAGGTGTTCATAGGTTTGTGGGTTAAAATTCAGGTCTTCTATGTGATTCCATTGGTCGACTTCTCTCTTTTTATGCCAGTACCACACTGATTTCATTACTGTAGCTCTGTAATAGAGTTTGAAGTCAGGATGGTAATGCGTACAGAAGATCCTTTATTGTATAAGATTGTTTTAGTTTTCTGTTTTTTTCCATATAATGTTGATTATTGTCCTCTCAAGAGCTGTGAAGAATTTTGATGGGACCTTGATGGGAATTGCATTGAATCTATACATTGCCTTTGGTAGAATTGCCATTTTTACTATGTTGATCCTTCCAATCCAAGAGCAAGGGAGATCCTTCCATTTTCTGGTATCCTCTTCAATTTCTTTCTTTAATGCCTTAAAGTTCTTGTCAAATAGATCTTTTGCTTCCTTGGTTAGAGTTACCCCAAGATATTTTATGCTGTTTTTGGCTATCGTGCAAGGTGAAGCTTCTCTGATTTCCCTCTCTGCTTCCATATCCTTTGTGTATAATAGTGCGACTGATTTTTTGGAGTTGATCTTGTATCCTGCCACATTACTAAAGGTATTTATCAGCTGTAAAAGTTCTTTGGTGGAGTTTTTGGGGTCGCTTATGTACACTATCATATCATCTGCAAATAATGAAAGTTTAACATCTTCCTTTCCAATTCGAATCCCCTTGATCCCCTTATGTTGTCTTATTGCTATTGCTAAAACTTCAAGCACTA
>NW_026068350.1:130963-145811 GCF_014885135.2 Alexandromys fortis
GTGAGTCTGCTTCTTTTTTTTTTTTTTTTTTCTAGAGCTTTCAGGTGGGCTGTTAAGTCTCCAATGTGTGCTTTCTCTGTTTTCTTTAAGTGGGCACTTAGTAGTCTGAACTTTCCTCTTAGGACTGCTTTCATAGTGTCCCATAAGTTTGAGTATTTTGTTTCTTTATTTTCATTGAATTCAAGGAAGACTTTAATACTTTCTTTATTTCTTCCTTAATCCAGGTATAGTTCAGTAGTTGACTGTTCAGTTTCCATGAGTTTGTAGGCTTTCTGGGGATAGCATTGTTGTTGAATTCTAACTTTAATCTATGGTGATCTGATAAGACACAGGAGGTTACTAATATTTTTTTGTAACTGTGGAGGTTTGCTTTGTTACCAAGTATGTGGTTAATTTTCGAGAAGGTTCCATGAGCTGCATAGAAGAAGTATATTCTTTCATCTTCGGGTGGAATATTCTATACTTGTCTGTTAAGTCCAATTGATTCATTACCTTCATTAATTCTCTAATTTCTTTGTTAGGTTTCTGTCTGATTGACCTGTCCATTGGTGAGAGAAGAGTGTTGAAGTCTCCTACTATTAGTGTGTGAGGTTTGATAGCTGCCTTGAGTTTTAGTAATGTTTCTTTTATGTAAGTGGGTGCTTTTATATTAGGGGAATAGATATTAAAGACTGAGACTTCATCCTGAATTGTTCCTGTTATGAGTATAAAATGTCCCTCTCCACCTCTTCTGATTGATTTAAGTTTGAAGTCAACTTTGTTAGAAATTAGTATGGCCACACCTGCTTGTTTCTTAGGTCCATTTGCTTGATAAGCCTTTTCCCAGCCCTTTACTGTGAGTAGGTGCCTATCTTTGTTGTTGAGGTTTTGGTGTCCTCTGAAATGTTGAATATATATTTTTTTTCCTATTTTCTAAGGCAGAAATAGGATTAGCATCCAATCTAATATAAGCATATGGTAAGTGTAGCAGTAGGTTCACCATATAAGAGCTGTCTGAATAGAAGTTGCAGGGTTCTGGGACAATATATATGGTCATCATTTCCTTATATTGAGCAGATCCACCACAAGGGAAAATTTTGGTAATCTTTGTCTTGGTCCACCCTGCAGAAAAAACTACAAAGGCAGCCCCATTCTTCTCACCATCTGTGCAAACAGTGAATGCTTGTGCAGGGGCTTAGAAGAAAAGACTAAGAGGACTCTCCAGTGTAGTTCTTTATATAGCTTCTCTAACTGGGACTCCCCAAATTGGATGTCCAAGGTCCCCAGAAATCCCTCTAGGCCACGGCTCAACTATTAATTTAGAGGGATCTTTTCCATAATATCAGAGGGACATGTCCCAGATTTTTTGTGATTATATCAGCTATTTGATTGACTAGAAAGTACACTCTGGGAGTGCCCCACACTGGGTGGTATGTATCCATTCTAGTGGTTGTGACTGCTGAACAATGGCAGCTAGCATGTTTTTTTTTTTTTTTCTCTAAAATATCCAGCCATGGATAGGAATGTTAGGATTATATCTCACCAAAGAAGCCTGATGAAGCTCGTTGACAAATTCCGTGAGTGCCTGACGGCGCTCAGAGAACAAGAAAATGATCTCATAAGCTTGTGTCCCTTTTAGGAGATCATATAACTCATTTAGTCTCCATAGGCAACTAGGGCCTTACTTACTTCATAAACCCAAAACAACACCCCAAACAGCAATACCAACAAACAAGTTTTGAGGATTGAATGGCTACATAATTTTCAAGATCACAGCAAAAGAAAAGTGAGACAATAACCTTTGAAATTGTACTACAAATCTTGTGAATAGAATGCACACACACAAAGCTAGCCTTCCTTCAAGAACAGATCATGGTTCAAGAGGTTCAGATCTGAATATGTGGCTTTCCAAGGTTCATATCAATCTGACCCATCATCCTTTAATGACTTATTCCTGAACAATTTCTGCATTCTTGGCTGTGTATAAAAATCCTCATTATGAGTAGAAAATCATGTCTTCACAATGGAATGTTTAGATCACATTGCTTAATAAAATGGTGTAAACAGTTTACTTCATGTCTAGTCCAATTAGACAGAAAAATGTACCAGGATAATCAGCATCCATGTATCCAAACTAAATCTCCTCAAGTTTTTATTTTGTTATTTGATAATACTGTGGCACAAGTTTGATTTAGCTGAAGAGATAAACAAAATTCTAATGACAATATGTTCTCTTCATCCAAGCAAAAGTGAGAAGCAGCCTGGAAAACTTTTCTCAAAGTGTTTGCTTCCTCTGAGTATTTCAAAGCTTTAAAGAAAATAGTGATGGAAGTTTCCATATCCTCATAAATGCTCCAAAGCAGTTTGAAAAATATTTGTAGAGAATGTTTTCACTCTCAAAATAACCATGGCGAGCTTTAAAGGAACTGTGAAGTGGCATGAGCTGTGAAGTGGCATGATAAGAGTGGTGAGGCATATTTAGCACATAAAAAATGTGAGCCTCCTTTGAGCTATTGAATTGGATTGTCACTCTTTTTACTGCCATGAATTCAATCCCCTTATTCTCTCCACTTCAAACGATTCACTTCAATAGGTAGAGTGAGCATATATGGAAACTCCAGTGGCTGGACTCTGAGCAGACAAATAACGGAACTAACTAAGGGAAAGTTTTAGTGATCAAAGGGTATTGCAATCAATTCTGTCAATTCTCCAGTGTCAAATTGCCTTCCAATAATTATTAATACAAAGCTCATGTCTCCAAGATATACTCAGATGGTGAGCAATAATACATGTGGAAGCCTTATATATTTTTGTAACATGAGTTTTATGTGAAGGTTCTGCTGGTTACTAGTCACAAAACATTATGACACTATTATTTTAAGTTAGTAACATAATAAAATGATTTTTGTAAGCAGAGTTATCCTAGACCCACTTCTAATAGTTATCTATTGCATTAATTAATTTTGTGCATGGACACACCTTCCATTATGAAAAATACAATTTTGATTATGTATAGTTAATGGCCTAAAACAATAAAACTCAAAATTAAAAAAAAAGAAATGAAATGAAATGAAATGCAGACTGATAATGGTCATAGCCTCTCAATAAGTATTTTCCAGGTAAATAATCTCATCATGTAAGTTCAGTCTTGAATGTGGTAATGCAGCAAAGGCAATCAAGGAGGGTCTGTTATGTGTAATCATGCAAATGTTAATGATTTACTATTACATATTAGCTTGGTGGAATCATGCGGGTGCACAACAACATGTAGCACACATTCTCAAATGAGGAGCTAGGAGAACATAAATAGCATAGCATAATTTATATTGTGAGATAATTTTTTTTTAGTATTTGGCTTATTTTAGTTTTACCATGAGTTAAATAAAATAAACCTCTAGGACTTTCAAAGTGTAAAATTGGACATAAATGAATGGAGTACTTACAGAATTAGGAGAAGTGAATAAGTTTGTTGTTTATTCATTCATTCACATACATGGGGAGATAAAAATATTATATCAGTTCATTTTGTATAGCCTCATGATTTTCATGTAAAGACACAAAAAATACTATCAATTCAGAAAATCCAAAGATTGCTATTATGAAAGAATTGTGTAAACTGCAATGAAATTATGTAGTAGACTAGATAAACAGATTTTTCAGATATCTTCTCATTTTTTAGGAAAAAAAATAATTTATCAAAGGTTTTAAATTATATACCACATATAAAGTTGATTAATGTCCTCTCAAGATCTGTGAAGAATTTCGATGGTATTTTAATGAGTAAAGGCCCAGACTTGCAGGCTGGGGACTCCTCAGCCACCCTCAGCATAGGCCAGCCTTGTCTTTGGTGCAGTGCAGGTGTGAGCAGACTGGCTTTGAAGACATTGATCGCTAGAGCACCTGGGAGGCCAGACCCAGGCTGTACTGGAGCCCAGAAGTCTGAGTCCAAAAGTCCACGAAAACCAATGGGGATCACAGTTTCACAAAACTCACAGAAGAGGAACTGCCATTTGGCTTTGTGCAAAGGTGAGGAAAGAGCCATGGCTTTGCTCTTGTTGATGTTGCTTTACCATTCTGTGGGTGAGGCTGGGCTTCTCATCACCTAACATCAGAGGGAAGCTCTGTGAAAATGGAATTACCCATCAAGGGGCGCAGACTTTGGCAGTTGGAGTTGATGCAGCTGCCCCGCAGGAAGCAGGTGGTGTGGGAACTGTGGTGTGCTGGGTAGGGTTGCTTTGTTAATTTGAAATACAGTAGGATTATCTGGGAGAGGGAACCTCAACCGAAAAAAAGATCGCCTCCATTAGACCAACCTGTAGGCAAGTCTGTGGGGATGTTTTAAAAAATATGATTGGTGTGGGGGGGGTTCAGTCTGGGAAGGGTGGTGCCACCCATAGGTGGGTGGTTCTGGGCTGTATAAGAAAGAAGCAAAGCCATGGGGAAGAAGCCAATAAGCCTCATCCCGCCATGGCCTCTGCTTCAGTTCCTGCTACCAGGTTCTCACCTGGAGTCCCTGCTGTGGCTTCCCTTCACAATGGACTGTGGTTGGGATGCATAAGACAAAGAAACCCTGTCCTCCCCAAGTTCTTATCAGTCATGGTGTTTGATCAGAGCAGTAGACTCTAAAGTAGCCCCTGCAGTGCTGTTGCTAAACATCAGTTGCACACAACAGACCTAAATCTTCTAATTCAGGTCATTGACCCACTTTATAGCGCAGAAGAGACAGTACAGTCCAGAAAAACATTCACCTTCCCTTGGAACGATCTTGAAAATGAGGCTCAGAGACATGAAGTGACTTTCCTGAGAACAGATCAAAACAACAGCCACTCTGTCCTTTAGTACAGAAGAGGTAACCAAATCCTGTCAATCATGATCCTACTTGCCTGCTTCATAGATAAATAAACAGTGAGCACAGAGAGAGGAGGGATTTGGCAAAGGCCATACAGCTGTCAGTGGTACAGCCAGCACCAAGAGCTTCACCGTGCCTCTTGGGTGGAGGCTGGCTCTGCCATGTATGTCACATGCTTAATCATCTAAGCTCATAGCTGCACCTGAACTCTAACCAAGTTCTCTGTCGATGCCAATAGCTACTCTTGCTCTTGCAGGTCAAGGGACCTTCCCAGAGGTCAGCAAGATGTAGACAGAAAACTACAGTTTCCCTTTGACCCAGGTGGGCTCACAGGCCTCAAAGAGAATATGAAAGATTTGAATAAATGGAAGTATCTCCCTTGCTCTTGGATTGGGAGGATCAACATAGTAAAAATTGCAATTCTACCAAAGGCAATTTATAGATTCAATGCAATCCCCATCAAGGTCCCATCAAAATTCTTCACAGATCTTGAGAGGACAATAATCAACTTTATATGGAAAAACAAAAAAACCCAGGAATAAATCAATGAATGATACCCTAGGAAACCAAGGAAAAACAATCAAACAGATAATAGAAACAGTTCAAGACTTGGAAACTGAAATGGAGACAAAGAAGAAAACACAGAGGGCCGGCTGGACATGGAAAATCTAGTTAAATGAATAGAGACTACAGAAACAAGCATAACCAGCAGAATACAAGAGATATAAGAAAGAATCTCAGATTCTGAAGATACCATAGAGAAAATAAACACACTGATCAAAGAAAACAGCAAATACAACAAATTCTCATCACAAAACAGTTAGGAAATCTGGTATACAATAAAAAGACCAAACCTAAGAATTATAGGGGAAGATGAAAGAGAAGAATTACAGATCAAAGGCCCAGAAAATATATTCAATAAAATTATAGAAGAAAACTTTCCTAACCTAAAGAAAGATGTACCTATGAAGGTTCAAGAAGCATACAGAACACCGAATAGGCTGGATCAAAAAAAAAAAAAATCCCCTCACCATATAATAATCAAAACACAAAGCATACAGAATAAAGAAAGAATATTAAGAGCTGAAAAGGAAAAAGGCCAAGTAACTTATAAAGGCAAACCTATCACACTTACACCTGACTTCTCTATGGAAACCATGAAAGCCAGAAGGTCCTGGATAGATGTACTGCAAAAACTAAGAGACCATGGATGCAAGCCCAGACTACTATACCCAGCCAAACCTTCGTTCACTATAAATAGAGAAAACAAAATTTTCCAGGATAAAATAAATAAACAACATGTAGCCACAAATCCAGCCTTACAGAAAGTAATAGAAGGAAAATCACTAACCAAGGAGTCCAATAATGACCACAATAACACAGATATCTAGAGACCCTTCACCAGCGCAATTCAAAGAAGGGAAACACACAAACTCTACTAATAAAAAAGTGACCGGAGTTATGGAGTATTTTTTACATAAATATTGATGAGAAGATTGGTCTATAATTTTCTTTCTTATTTGCATCTTTGTTTGATTTTGGTAACAGTTCAACTGTGGCCTCATAAGAAGAATTTGACAATAATCCTTCTGTTTCTTGTTCAATTTTTTTTTTTTTTTTGGTTTTTCGAGACAGGGTTTCTCTGTAGCTTTGGAGCCTATCCTGGAACTAACTCTTATAGACCAGGCTGGCCTCGAACTCACAGAGATCTACCTGCCTCTGCCTCCTGAGTACTGGGATTAAAGGCGTGTGCCACCACCGCCTGGCCTTGTTCAAAATTTTTTAAGTAGTATTAGTATTAGCTCTTCTTTGAAATTCAGATGGAATTCTGCAATGAAACCATCTGGCCCTTGGCTGCTTTTTTTTTTTTTTTTTTTTTTTTTTTTGGTTGAGAGATGTTTAATGGCTTTCTCATCTTGATTTAATTTTCTACCAAGAAAGTTGTCCATTTCTTTTATATTTTATATTTTCATTTTATTTGAGTATAGATTTTTGAAGGATTCGAATTGAAACCAAAAGAATATACCTTCTTCTCAGCACTTCATGGACTGTTCTCTAAAATTGAACACATAATTGGTCATTAAGAAAATCTCAAAAGATACAAAGAAATTGATATTGTATCTTATCAGACCACCATGGGTTAAAGTTAAAATTCAGCACTAACACAAACTACAGGATGCCTACAATGCCACGGAAACTAATCAACTCTCAACTGAACCACTACTTGGTCAAGGGACACAGAAAAATAGAAATTAAAGACATCCTAGAACTTGAAGAAAATGAATCCACAATGTGCATACCCAAACTTATGAGTCACAATGAAAACACTGCTAAAAGCAATGTTCATAGCACTAAGTGCCTACATAAAAAATTTGGAGAACTCTAACATGATCAACTTAATGCACTCCTGAATGCTCTAGAAAAAAAAAAAAAAGAATCAAACAAAACCCAGGCAGAATTAGTGTCAGGAAATAATCAAACCCAGGATGAAAACAAAATTGAACTAAAGAGAATACAAAAAAAATCAGTGAAACATAGAATTAGTTGTTTTATAACATCCATATGATAAACAAACCCTTATCCAAACTAACCAAAAGTTAGAGAAAGTATATCCAAATTAACAAAATCAGAAACAAAAAAAATGGAGAAATAGCAATAGAGGAAAGACATTTATACATTTTAATAACTTTGACAAATAATTTTAAATGTATAGAAATTATCATCAAATTATTAATCTGACATAATTGTCTGCCACTTAAAGCATGTTTTAGTCCATTAATTTAGTTTTTGTTTCTCTGTTTGTTTAATTACTTTGAGACATGACTCCTGTATGATATACTGGCTTGGAACTCACGTGTAGTTGAACTTCATTTGAACTTTTGATTTTCATGTTTGTCTCTTGAGTATTGAGATAGCAAGAATGTGCCTCTACTTTTCTTCTATATTGTGCTATGAATGTAACCAAGGTGTTATACATGCGAGGCAAGCTCTCTTTCAACTGAGTTACATACCCAGCTCCAAATATCATTTATATGAAAATGGAAATGGAAAATTTTTCAAAAAGTAGTTATTATTTATAGTGAATATTAAACATAGAACTCTATGTTGGGCAGTGATGTGGCATGCCTTTAATCTCAGCACTCAGAGAGGAAGAGGCTGGAGAATCTGTGAGTTCAAGGACACACTGGCCTACAGAGTGAGTTCCAGGACATCCAGAGATAAACAGAGAAACCTTGTCTTGAAAATGAATAAGTATATAAATAAATAAACATATAACTCTAATAATAAGAAATATTTACAGGCTGAAAATAAAATTAAAATAGAAAGGATAATGAGTAGATTTAGTAAAAAATAAATTCAACATATAAGTTTATGTTAGTTACATACATGATTAGGTGTATTTCTGTTCTATTGAAAATAAACTACTATCATATTGTTGCATAACTACATATTTCAGAAAGTTTTAGTGTGTAACCTATATAAGTAATAAAATAGAACTTTAATTCCAATTAATCATGAAACCTTGAAGTCAGTTAATACCTTTTACCACTTATAAGAAAGTGATAATTTTGGTCATATAACTATGGAAATTTGAATAGACATATATCAAATATATCCTATATATATGCATATAGTATTTTTGTTTACTAACTAAAAATCATGCAATGGTTGTCTATCATGGCCTAAAATACACATGTTCACAATTTCTCTCATTTTTTTTCTTATACAGAAAATATTATGATTATCTTGGAAGTAATGGGGCTATAAACAAAATGTCAATGAGGAATCTAAAAAACATCATTTTTCAAACTGTTATATTTATGTAGTAAACTGCTTGAATTTTTCGGTTGTCAGCCACTTTTCAGAAATGCTTCTCCAGCTTTTAGAGATTCCTGCAAATGGTTTTATACTTCAGACACAGATAAAAGCATACCTTTGTTCTAACACAACAGGCCCTAAACTGCACTTTAAAAAAAAGAAAAAAAAAACTCATTTTTTCTTGGTTGAAATCACTTGATGTATAAAATCTCTCATATACGTGAAGAATTTTATATAAATAAAACATTGACTAACCGAAGTCTTGTCAAGTTTTCTGGAAACTTTTACCCAGAAACAGAATTCTCAGCACTATAATATCTGACTGGTGAGCTTGTTTGAAGTGATTCTCATGTTTCTTTAAGATTACCCCAAATATAAAATCACTTCAACATAGTTTTATTGTAATGTGCCACTGTCTTTTAAGCATTTGCAATTTGGGTATTCTTGTGTAGACTGTATGAAAAATTCTTACTAACTCAATATGTGTTTCACCAAGTATTTCACCTCTTTAAGATCTCACTTGCTTTAATAAAAAAGGAGATTCTTCTGAAACAAAAAACAATGCAAGCTATTCTTATAAATGATAATTAAAATGGTCAATGATGCTATAATTTTCTAATCATCCCATTCTGAATCAGGGGTTAGAAAATTTTGAAGGAATATATTTGGATACACAATTGTGCTTAACCATTAGAAGAGTGAAACTCTCCTGATTTAGGAATCCTGTATTATGTATTTTCAATGTCAAGATAATTTGGTTTCATAATTTATATCACTTAGACAATAACAACTCTATTTTTAGTCCTTTTTGTGTTTTCAATACAGTGTTTTTCTGTTAACAGACCTAGCCATCCTGGAACTAACTCTTGTAGACCAGGTTGGCCTCAAACTCATAGAAATCCTCCTACCTCTATCTTCTAGTGGTGGGATTAAAGGCATGTGCTGTCACTGCCCAGTTTATGTCGTTTATTTTTAAGACATATGTTTTCCTCAAACATGATAGTGTGTAGTTCTTTCTAGTTTTTAAATATAGGTATTTATATGAATGAACCTTCATTATTCATATGTATTATGAGCATCTATTTTATTAGTCATTTAAGTTAAATATGTTACAGTTTATTGTGTTGGAGCTAGATTGTCTTCTTGGTATCTTTAAGTCATTTTTTTTTTCTTTTTTTAATAATTTTTTTGGACTCTACATTTTTTTTTCTGTTCACCCTGCCTTCCCCTTCCACCCTTAAACCCTCTCCCAAGGTCCCCATGTTCCCAATTTACTCAGGAGATCTTGTCTTTTTCTACTTCCCATATAGGTTAGATCTATGTAAGTCTCTCTTAGTGTTCTCATTTGTTTTCTAAGTTCTCCAGGATTGTGGTTTTTATGCTGGTTTTCTTTGCTATATGTTTAAAAACCACATATGTGTGAATACATGTGATAACTGTCTTTCTGTGTCTGGGTTACCTCATTCACAATGTTTTCTAGCTCCATCCATTTTCTGAAAAATTCAAGATGTCACTATTTTTTCTACTGTGAAGTACTCCATTGTGTAAATGTACCATATTTTCCTTATCCATTTTTTGGTTGAGGGGCATTTAGGATATTTTCAGGTTCTGTTTGTGACAAACAATGCTGCTATAAACCTAGTTGAGCACATGTTCTTGTGGAACAATTGAGCATCCTTTGGATACATACCCAAAAGTGGTATTACTGGGTCTTGAAGAAAGTTGTTTCCAAATTTTCTGAGAAATTGCTACACTGATATCCAAAGGGGCTGTACCAGCTTGCATTGCCACCAGCAATGCAGAAGTGTTCTCTTTATGCCACAACCTCTCCAGCATAAGTTTTCATCTGTGTTTCTGTTCTTAGCCATTCTTACAGGTGTAAGATGGAACCTCAGTGTTGTTTTGATTTGCATTTCTCTGATGACTAAGGATGTTGAACATTTCATTAAGTGTCTTTCAGCCAATTTAGATTCCTCTTTTGAGAGTCCTCTGTTTAGGTCGGTACTTCTTATTTTTTAAAATTGGATTATCTGTTCATTTGATGACCAATTTCTTGAGTTCTTTGTATATTTTGGAGATTAGACCTCAGTCTGATGTGGGGATAGTGAAGATCTTTTCTCCTTCTGTAGGATGTTGTTTTGTCTTGTTGACATTGTACTTTGCTTTACAGACGTTTTCAGTTTCAGGAGGTCCCATTTATTGTTTCTTTCAGTGTCTGTGTTTCTGGGTTCTATTTAGGAAGTGGTCTCCTGTGCCAATGCATTCAAGTGTACTTCCCACTTTTTCTCTATATAAGGTTCAGTGTGGCTGGCTTTATGTTGAGGTCTTTGATGCATTTGAACTTGAGTTTTGTGCATGGTGATTGAAAGGGCTGGGAAAGAAATCAGAGAATCAACACTCTTCACAGTTGCACCAAATAGCATAAAATCTTTGAGTAACTCTAACCAGACAAGTGGAAGACTTGTATGGCAAGAACATTAAAGAAAGAAATCAGAGAAGACAAGAGAAGGTGGAAAGATGTCCCATGCTCTTTGGTAGGCAGAATTAACATAGTAAAAATGGCAATCTTACCAAAAGCAATCTATAGGTTCAAATTCCCAACAAATTTCTTCACAGAACTTGACAGAACAGTACTAAACTTCCTATGGAAAAGCAAAAATTCCAGGATAGCCCAAACAATGCTGTATAATAAAAGAACTTCTGTAGGCATCACAGTCCCTGACTGCAAACTCTACTACAGAACTACAGTACTGAAAACAGCTGGGTATTGGCATAAGAACAGACGGGAGTACCAATGGAACTGAATAGAAGACCCGGATATTAATCCGAACTCTTTCAAATACCTGATTTTTGACAAAGAAGCAGAAAATATCAAATGGAAAAAAGAAAGCATATTTAATAAATAGCACTGGAATAACTGGATATCAATATGTAGAAGTATCTTTAAGTCTTTAAAGGATATAATTTATATTGTAGACAACTATTATAATCTTTTGAAAATAATTTTTATATTGTAAAAAAAATTATATCTAAAAAGTTTCAGTTAGCAATGAGGGAGCATTGCCTAACATGAGAAATAATTAATTTCATATGCCATAAATATTAAGGAATTCATATACCTATTCTGGCAGTTATTCAAATTTATTTCCTAAGGTTTCTATAGCAGTGTATTCCAAAGCAGAAGACAAGTCTCCATAATTTTGTCTTGAAATTTAAAATAAAGTATCAACAGGTTCCATCATTTTTTTTCTGTAAAATTTAATAGGTTGGTATTGTTTTCTTCTGTGTAATACTTCATTGTGTAAATGCATTTTCCTTATCCTTTATTTGGCTGAGGGGCATTTAGGTTGTTTCCAGGTTCTGGGTATGGCAAACAATGCTGCTATGAATAAAGTTGAGCTCATGTCATTGTGGAACAATTGAGCATCCTTTGGATATATACCCAAAAGTAGTATTGCTGAGTCTTGAGGAAGGTTGTTTCCTAATTTTCCTCAGGAATCAGCACATTGATAACAAAAGGGTATGTACCAACTTGCATGCCTCCAACAATGCAGAAGTGTTCTCTTTACTCCACAATCTCTTCAGCATAAGTTTTCATCAGCATTTTTGATCATGGCTATTCTTACAGGTGTAATATGGAGTCTCAGAGTTGTTTTGATTTGCATTTCTCTGATGACTAAGGATATTGAGCATTCCCCTAAATGTCTTTCGGCATTTTTAAATATAATACCTTTTTTATAAGTAGTCAGATTGTTATTTTAAGATTTATTTTTATTTATGTGTATATGTGTGGGTATATGCATGTTAGTGCATGTGACCATAGAGACCAGAAGAGGTCATTAGATTATTTTCGGCAGTTGTTAGGTCTAGAACATGGGTGATAGGGACTAAGATTTTAACTGTTCAGGCATTTCCTTCTGTCCAAGAATGAGTGTTCTTATTTGATTGTTCTTTGTGCTTCAATTATATTGCTATTATACATATTGATACATTTCTCTTTGTGCTTGGCCTAAATTGAACTCTTTGGCCATCTAAGATGTTTAGAGTATTTTTCATGAAATTTGGAAAGTTTTCATCTTTTATTTCATTATAGTTAATTCTCTTTTATTTCTATTGCTTTGTGGATACCTTTTTATTTGATGAAACAGGAACTTTGTACTTGTAATTTTCTTCATTTAGTTAATTTTTCTATGTCTTTTAACAAATTTATAGAAGCTACTATGAAGAATATAACAAGACAAAGTAAAAAAATAGTAAAGTAAAAACAGAACAAAACCTCATCATATCAGATACTCAAAACTTCCCACTTGAATGACAGGGGGAGGCAATTAGCTGGAGTTACCAATAGAGCAATTCCCTGGGAAAAGCAGAGTCCCCCTCTGATGAGGCTTCCATTTATGAACTAAAATAACAGTAAGGTATTGCCGTCAAAACTAGGGTTTATCAGAATCTAGCAGAAACTGACTGAGCTTTCTCTCATTGGTGGAGCTTCTAATAGCTGAACGTTCTGTTTGTCTAGAATAGGGATAAGCAAGAATAATAGTAATAGTAACCTTTCCTAGCACAGTTGTTTGCTTTTGTTCTGTGTTGCTCTTCTCTTTCACTTTTCAAAGAGTTGAAAGGGTAATGTCTCTTCAGATAAGGGCCTTAGAGAAATTTTGAGACAAATATGTATATGTCTTAAAAGGAAGAGAACAACCTTGTCACCAGAGTCTATTTCTCAATGAGTACAGACAACATGACAATTTACCAATAAAATCTACTTTGTGCTGTGTCTAGAGCTCTGTGACTGTTGGTTGTCTTTTGGATTGTCTGGGCATGTAACTGATGTCAACCTTTCCATGTTAAGTAAGAATGTTTTGATGATTCTCCTCAAAAGGCACTACATTAACAAACTTGTGCATTAACACAGTTAAGGCAATGGTTTTAGAAGTGCTCATTATTGTGAAGCACTGTCTTTAGGACGTGATACAGGTACTTCTGCCTTGAACTGATAGCAATGATGATTATCTGCAGAAGACCTATACTCCTATACTCCTAGTATTGCTAGGTGAGGAAAAGTCTCCAGTAAGACTACACAATCTCCCAAGGATTTATACAGTTAATGTTTGTTACGGGGTGCAGGGAGCCAGTACATGCAGCCGCCATTACAAGATGGCACCTGGCTCCTGCAGGGCTGGAGTAAACAACTCCATATAAGATCATAGCAAGTACCACCATCTCAGGCATGCTCAGTGTCCTCAGTGTGCCAGACCTATCAGGGAGCTTGGAATGGCTGCTGAGAAACTTTGACCAATAGGAGGCCTGCACATACCCCTAGTCCCTATATAGGCAGTTGCAGATAGGCAGTTGCAGCTCAGAGCTCGGGGCCCCTCGCCTCCTGCTCTCCCTTCAAACAACAGGCTCCAATAAAGCGTGATTTGGGAAGAATCCTCGTCTGGTGGCTGTTTGAAGGCGTAAGTAACCAGTTTGGAGTTATGATTAATAGGGTGTTATTTATTTAAAGGGGAAAAACTTACAGATCACCATCCCAGACAACAGCCATCTACACAACCAGGAAGGGAGTCTAGTCTTCAGCAGAGCAGGAAGTGAAGAGAGAGAGCAGAGAAAGTAGCCGCTTTTTTAAAGGGAGAGAGACCACACCCCAATGGGCTGGTATCACAGCAGCTATTGGTTGGAGGGGCGGAAGGACCTCCCGCAACACCTCCCCCTTTTGTTTAAGTAAGAGAGTTCTAAACCTACTACGAAATTATATACAATAAGTACAAATATCCTATTCTACCTAGGTTAGGTCTTGTATAATAAATAACTTGGCCAAGTCGTGAGAGAAAAGTAACTACATTTATATAATCTTCAACCTCATCGAAGATCTGAGAAGGGAAATAATGTTACCTGGGTAATTAGGAAGTTCAGTAAAACAACTTCCAAAACATGCAACAAATCACAGAGACAACTAGCTACCTGGGCAATCACCCAAAGTCATGTTTGCAGCATTGAAGCAACCAACTTTGGCTAAGGCCTAACATAACTGACATACCATTTTCAAAGGCAAGCAACTTTTCAAAACTATCTTACCCTGTCTTGGCAGGATATGACAGTCCTGTTTTATCCATTGATGCATGCTCTGTATCTTTGTCAGTGGTTGAGGTATGGGCATTTCTTAGCCCCAAGGCCAGTTCTGCCAAAAAGAAAGGCTCCAGG
>NW_026068350.1:148444-150300 GCF_014885135.2 Alexandromys fortis
TTCAATTACTTTTTTTTTTTTTTTTTTTTTTTTTTATTTCTTCAGTAGTAAAAGGCACTGTAATTTCTGCTGGGTCTATAACTGCTACTTGATGAAGTCTCAGCTTACATTTTATAATTAATTCATAGACTTTTTCCACATGTTTTTCATTTTTTACTTGGTTTATTAGGTATAAATATTCACTCTAAAATAATATCTTACCTCTGCATTAGAATCCCTGTAGGAGAAATTCCGGAAGGCAATATGACTAGGATGCAGCTAAGATTTGTGTTTACCCTGTCCACATGTGCCTTTTCTAATTTTTTCGTCAATCATTGTCAGTTCCTTTTCTGCTTCAGCTGTCAGTTTTCTTGGACTATTCAAATCTTTATCACCATCTAAGGTATTGTTTAAATGAACTATTAGATCAGGTGTTATCCCAACCGCTGGTCGTACACTGGAAATGTCTCCTAACAATCTTTGGAAGTCATTAAGTGTCTTTAACCGATCTCTCCTAATTTGTGCCTTTTGCGTTTTAATTTTCTCTAACCCTAGTCTGTAACCTTGGTGATTAATAGAATTTCCTCTTTGAATCTTTTCAGGGGCAATTTGTAATCCCCACATAGGCAAGACTTTCTTTACTTCTTCAAACATCCTTTCTAAATTATCTTTATTTGAATCAGATAAGATGTCAGCCATGTAATGATAAATTATGGACTTGGGGAATTGTTTACGAATTATTTCCAATGTCTTACTTACAAAATATTGGCACAATGTAGAACTATTGAGCATAACCTGTGGGAGGACAGTCCATTGATATCTCCTATTAGGCTGAGGATTATTATTAGTAGGCAGTGTGAAGGCAAATTTTTCTCTATCTTTTTCTTGTAATGGTATAGTGAAAAAACAAACTTTCTTATCAATAACTATAAGTGGTCATCCTTTTGGTAATAGAGAAGGCAAAGGAATTCCAGATTGTAGTGGGCCCATACGTTGAATTACTTTGTTGACAGCTCTTAGATCTGTCAACATTCTCCATTTACCAGATTTCTTTTTTACAACAAACACAGGAGAATTCCAAGGGCTGGTTGATTCTTCAATATGGTGAGCATCTAGTTGCTCTTGCACCAGCTGTTCCAATGCCTGCAATTTATCTTCAGCTAAAGGCCACTGTTTGAACCATATTGGCTTCTCAGTTAACCATTTTAAAGGTAGGGCTGCTGGTACCTCTAAAGGTTTGCTATTTGCTGTATGTTCTTGTACAGCCTGAATGCCTGGTGACCTTTTTCCATAATACCTCATCATATCTTTCCCAGAATTATGAGGTCCTGGAACTACAGGAATGTTAATCTGGGTATTCCATTGCTGTAGTAGGTCACGGCCCCATAAATTTATTGCAATATTGGCTATATATGGCCTTAATCTTCCTATTTGCCCTTCAGGCCCTATGCATTCATCCCATTTTGTGCTTTGTTTTACACGAGATAGGGTTCCAATACCCAGAAACTGAACATCTACCTCTTGAAGAGGCCAATTCGGATGCCAAGATTCTGGAGTAATGATACTTACATCCACACCTGTGTCTAATAAGCCTTCAATGAAAGTGCTATTTATACAGACTCTTAGCTCTGGTCTTTGATCGTTAAGAGAAGTCTGCCAAAATATACATTTACTCTGTCCTACAGGGTTTTTTGGCTCATCCTTCATGCATAATTCATCATTTAGACCAGCATTACTTATTTCAGCAGAAATTGGAGCTTTAATTTTCTTAGCGAGGGACGTTCTCCCCTGTGATTGGGCATGACTGGGCCACTGTTGGCTTGGGGGCCTGTGAGAGGCCCCTTAAGGAGTTTTCCGATGCTATTGGGTTGCCTTGT